>NC_029794.2:97529839-97530686 GCF_000816755.2 Arachis ipaensis
CAATAACAAAAATATTAATTTTTAAACTAATTATTTAAAAATTATTTAAACGCATAAATCTAATTAAATAAACGCGTAAAGAGTTAAAAGTACCAACAAAAACACATAGGTCGCATTTGTTTACAGACATGAGATACAGAGACACAAAAAATTGTGTTTGACACATAAGACATTGTGTTTAGAAATACTGAATTAGTGTATTTTGTGTTTATTCTAATAGAAATAACACTAAGATACTAATAAGAAATACAATTTATTTTTTATTTTTCTTAATTTTTTATAATTATATTTTTTATTATTATATTTTTTTCTCAAATTAAAAAAATAGAATAAATAGAATAAATTAAATTTTTATAATTTGTTCTAATTTATCACCAAACAGAATACAAGAACACAAAATTTTTGTGTCTCTGCCTTTTGTATCTTGTTCTCATCAGTGTCTTGTCTTCTTCTCAGAAACATTAATGACATAAAGGACACAGAAACACTAACAAGGGACATAATTTATTTTTTATTTTTCTTTTATTATTCTTGTTAATTTTTTATAATTATATTTTTTATTATTATATTTTTTTCTCAAATTTTTTAAATGAAAAAAATAGAATAAATTAAATTTTTATAATTTGTTCTAATTTATCACCAAACAGAATACAAGAACACAAAATTTTTGTGTCTCTGCCTTTTGTATCTTGTTCTCATCAGTGTCTTGTCTTCTTCTCAGAAACAAACGTAGCCTTAATGACATGAAACGTTAATTCACATTATACATGACATTTAACATATTCAATTAGACGCTGATCAAATATATTTATAAAAATTTATCAATTTAGTGTAGTTAAGTTATATT
>NC_029794.2:97530694-97531185 GCF_000816755.2 Arachis ipaensis
AATAATAAAAATAATTAGTTTATAATATTTAAAAAATTAATTTAATTAATAAAATTATTTAAAAATAAATTTTGAAAAATGACCCATTTTTTAAAAACTAATTCCATCATTAATCCTTTTCTTTTCTCTTTATTATTTAAGGAACATAAAACCATAGGAATTAGCAACTTTAATTTATGCAAACACTAAAGAATATAATAATATATAAAACTAATTATTATAAATTTATAATAGATAATAATTGATTAAAAAATTATTTATGATGAATAGCTAGTTACATGCATGCACAGTATAAATTTTGAATTTTTCTCGTTTATGGTGGAGGAATTAATGGAGTTCCAATCAAATCAAGATAAAGCATTTTCGATTCCTCCCTAATCCATGATTGAAACACTTATTAATTAGCTACACGCATCCAAAATAAATAAGGAATTATCATGTTAACAGAGACAGATTCAATAATAAATTGGGGGTGTACATATTGAAGTGGT
>NC_029794.2:97534113-97534513 GCF_000816755.2 Arachis ipaensis
AGTGCTAAAATTATTTAAAAAAAAGTGCTAAAAATTTATTCTGTTAGTTTATTTCTTTATTTGAAAGGATAAAATATATAAAAAAAAAGTGTTATTTTTATTCGCTAAATAACGTGTATGTTAGACAATAAAATTCTTTTTTTTTGGGTTCCCAACAAAATATTTGGAACTAAGAAAGTGAAATATCATATAACATTATCATTGCATTAGTTTTTTTTTTTTTTTATCAAAGATAGGAGACTCGAATCCGCAACCTCTTAATGGAGTATGGGAAGACTATGCCATTTGAGCTATTACTCATTGGCAAAAAATTTGGAAAGATAGGAGACTCGAACCCGCAACCTCTTAATTGAGTATGGGGAGTCTATGCCATTTGAGCTATTACTCATTGGCAAAAATT
>NC_029794.2:97534635-97535381 GCF_000816755.2 Arachis ipaensis
ATCATTGCACTAGTTACATCCTATAATTTAACTTCTTTTTATTTATTTTTTTTTTTTTTACCAAAGATAGAAAACTCTAACCCACAACCTCTTAATTGAGTATGGAGAGATTATACCATTTGAGCTAATACTCATTCTTTTTATTTATTTTTCTCTTGATCATTTGCATAATGTTATTGGAAATAGTCAATAATAAGAGTTTAGTTTACAAAATAAATTAATATCAATGTTTCTTTCTAAAGAAAAATGAATTTAGTCACCCAAAAAAAAAAAGAAAAATGAATTTAATTAGAATACTAAATAAACTATTATTCAATAATAGAAACAATTTAGTGTGTGTTTGGATTACAGTTTATAAATGGGAGTTTCTATCAAATTGATTTTGTAAAATTGATTTTGATAAAAAGTAAGTTTGAGTTAACATGATTTATGTTTGGCAATCTTTATATTAAAATTGATTATAGTAAAATAAATGTTGTTTAGATTATATTACTCAAAATTACCTTTAGATGAAAAATTACTAAAAGAGACATCAATTTAAATATTTTTTAATATACATGCAAAATCAGAACACTAACAAAAATAATATAAAAAATATTTATCATATAAATAAAATAAATACAATAAAAATAAAAATATGAAAAAAAAATACTATAAATTTTATAATGTCAAACAAAAAGAAAATATTCTATAATTTTTCTAGTACGGTTAGTACTCTTTAATTTAGTATAATTTTTTACTATAAA
>NC_029794.2:97535874-97587852 GCF_000816755.2 Arachis ipaensis
ACTATAAAAAAATAGGAAGAACTACAAATAAATTTTATAAAAAAAAATAAAAGATGGAGTTGATAAAAAATAAATAAATTTTTCACCTAACCTTACAAGTTAGAACTTCTTTTACAGCTATCCACATCCAAAGCATGGAATTTTTTTTTTTAAATCAGGACCAAAGTGTGTGATAGCAAGACCCCTTACAAATTGAAACCAAAAATAATACATATATAATATATTGTTCGTCCATGTTTATCACGCTAGCAGATGCTGAGGATTATATTATTTATAACTTTAATTTTCCAAATACTTAAGTTTCATAACAGACAATGACAACCATTATCATCGTCTCTAAAATATACGGGAATATACGAGAGTACACAGGAATAAGTCATACTTTTATTAGGAATATAATAATTTTTTTTATTTGTAATGAAAAATAACTCTTTTTAAATATGACTTATTTCTGTGTATCTATGTATTTCTAAAGACGATCATAATAATTATTATTGATACCAACAATATTAAAAAAGTCATGCTTATTATTTGTGTATTTTTGTATATTCCTATAAATACTACTTAAAAATTAGAATTTTTGAAAATTTAAAAGAAGTTTGCGGGGATTCGACCGGAGGCACGGCGACCTCCCTCTACCAAAAAAAATCGTATTTCTAAAATTAAAATTAAAATTTTGAATTTGAGCAAATAATAATTTTTTATTTTATTTCAAAAAAAAAAAATCCTGGAACAACTGGTTTTTTAGTTAAACAATACCCTCTGCAAGTTCCAGTAGTACAAGCTAAAAAAATTCATACCGGGTATAGTTACTTATACCTTATCTTTCGGTTTCTCAATAATTACGTTACACCCAACTCGTAAGAAATGAAATAACGCGTGGATATTCCGCATTTAAAAAAAAAACGAATAATGATGACATGGCAACGCACTACTCCTACGTGTCATCCACGTTGCACTCTATTAGTCAATCGTTTATACTTAGCAAATGCTCCCCGTGTGCTCGCCTTCGCAATCCATACACTTTTCGCGTGCGGTCTCGTGCGTTTCCCATCTTCGTTTCTCGCGTCACATACCGACCTCACTTTCAATCTCCTAGGCGCATTCCTTCCATGCTCCCCCTACTCTCATTCCATCTTCACCATTGCTTCTAATCTCAACAAGTCAAAGTAATCAAACCTCATGGCTACCCTATACCCGGACCAAAAATTCGCACTTGCTACAGTTTGCGAAAGCGTGGAAGGCTCGTGGGATTACCCACCAAGCCACGTTGCCATGCAAACAAGCCTCGTGCCCTTCAAAATTTCATTCCTCTACAACCTACCCCCACCCTATATGCCTACGAACTCACATTATAACCGTGGATTCTTCCTATATTGGAGCATAAGGTGTACTTACCCGCAGAGGAACAAAAGCAGCCTAAAAATACTAGGATTGTGATTTAGGGTGTGTTTGCATTTGCGTTGGAAAAGAGAAAAGCTCGTTTGTGTTCTTTGAACGCTTTATCTTTATGTTTGGCGACATTTTTATTTTAGAAATGCAAAAGTGATTTCTGTCTTCAACCCTAGTTTACCAAAAACTAAAAATTCTAGTTTTTCCATTGATGTTTTCACGTTGGATTAAACTTTATGTTCTTTGTACCAATTATGTCCTTCATATTCACATGTTTATTGTTTTTTAATAATATTTTTTTTCTAATACTTTTTTATGTATATTATTATTTTTTATAAAATTTCTAAATTTTTTATGAGTTTTTTTTGCTGTTATTGTTATTTTTTTGTATGGAATATTTTTTTTTATTTTGTATTATGATTCTATTAATCTTATTAGAGTACTAAAGAATACTAAAAGTACTAAAAAAATATTAAAATTTATTTAAATATTTAAAATAAAATTATAAGATAACATAAAATAATTATTTAAATTCATGTTCTTTTCTGTAATTTTTTATCTAAAAGTAATTTTGAATAATATAATCCAAACAATATTTAGTTTACTATAATCCATTTTAAATAAAAATTACCAAACATAAACTACGTTAATACAAACTTATTTTTTTATCAAAATCAATTTCACAAAATCAATTTTATACAAATCTCCTGTAATCTAAATACACACTTTATCTATAGCATCTTGACTTGGAGTGAATGGGATCTCTTGATTGTTAATACTCAATACTGCTAATTGGTGTAACGAATGAAAGAACCAATAATTTAACGGTAAGCTATCCAATGGTGACTTTAATGTTAAATAATTTAAAAAAATTTCAGGTATTTTCGGAATATTAATTTTAATATTTTAATTATTAATTTTAATTATTAAAAAATATATAATATATATTAATTAAAATTAATATTTAAAATTATTAAAATATTAGTATTTTTAAAAATATCTGAAAATTTTTCAAATAAATTTATAATTGGTGATTATGATATTAAAGTTCATGCATGTATGGAAAAACAGTCACAATTTCAACCAAGAAACTTGATCAGGGGGTGTAATTGTGATTTGTGACATAAAAAAGGAACCAAAGTTGACATTCAAATTGGAAATTCATTGACCATTCGCCACAATTGAAATTTCAGTAATCAGCTAATTAAAACGTGAAAAAGACCTAATTCAATAACATCTTCTAAAATACTAAGAATAATGGGAATTTTGATTAGCATGAAATTAAGTAATCCAATTATCAATTTTCAATGAATTAAAGAAGTAGTCCATGACATGATCCGCTTAACCTAAGATAGCATTTTTAATCTGTACAAATTGAACCACAGCGCCCTACTAATTACTATAACTACCAAGCCATGGTTTCACAAAATCATTGATTGAATAGAGATTATGCAACTTCCAATACTTCCCGCTACTGCCACTGACTCTGTAGCAACCAACAATTCTTCAGCTGAGACTCCACGCTTTCTCTGAAGCTCTTCACCCGAACCAAACAAAAATGGGTCGAACACAAGCCCATGCCCGATCCAGGACCAGATCCGACCCGGATCGTTTTCAAGAGGTAGCAAACCGGCCCGCACCCTACACCTTTCCCCTGAACTACGATTCCCCACGCTCTTGTTGTTCTTTCTGTATCGGAACCGCCGTCCTCCGCCTCGTCCTCCCCTCCGATCTCCTCCACGAAGATGACTCCTTCTGGCACCGGCGTCTCCCCTGACTCCCACCGTTGCTTCACCGCTGGCCAATCGTCAACAACCACCTGCTTCTCCGTCGTCGTCGATGTGGTGGTTTCTTCTCCCTTTCTCTTAGAAAAAATCTGCACCAGAAGCGGCGCCTCCTTCAGATTCTTCACGATTTCCACCACTGATTCCCTCATCCACGTGTCCAGCCTCTCCTGCGCCTCCAAGACGGCAGCGCTGTCACGGCCTCCTCCATTATTAGAATCCTCTCTCTTCCCGAACGGCTCAATGCTCATCCGATTCTCCACCACCGCTCCCCTAGCCGCCGCTGGCGCCGCCGAAGCCATCGAGATCCTCCCCTTCCACGCCGTGGAGCGCGCCAGGTCTCCGATCACGACGGAACACGGCGAGGCAAAACAACACCGATCCTGGATTCCGAAGTTAGCAGCGGTAAGGCGGCTGTTTCCGCCGCAAGCAATGCCGAGAGACGACGACGCCATCTTCTTCTGCCTGCGTGGATGGCGGGGAAAGGAAGAAAACACGCAGAAGAAAGGGAACAAGAGAGAATCTTAAAAGCCAAAAGGGATGAAAGCTTTTATTACTTTCTGTTTGTGACGAAGGGTTTGTGCTTAAGAATTCAAATAAAGAAGGAGAAGAGAGGGAAGAACGAGAATCAGAGAAAGCTGTTCAAATTTGAAGAAAGCGTTGATCAACCGTTAATCTTGAACGCGTCACTGAAACTATAATAATCGCCTCACCCATTACGCTTCTTCTATCCCTTTATCTATCTTTACAGCTTTCTCTGATTCTCGTTCTTCCCCCTCTTCTCCTTCTTTATTTGAATTCTTCAGACGAAAGCACAAACCCTTCGTCACAAACAGAAAGTAATAAAAGCTTTCATCGCTTTTGGCTTTTAAGATTCTCTCTTGTTCCCTTTCTTCTGCGTGTTTTCTTCCTTTCCCCGCCATCCACGCAGGCAGAAGAAGATGGCGTCGTCGTCTCTCGGCATTGCTTGCGGCGGAAACAGCCGCCTTACCGCTGCTAACTTCGGAATCCAGGATCGGTGTTGTTTTGCCTCGCCGTGTTCCGTCGTGATCGGAGACCTGGCGCGCTCCACGGCGTGGAAGGGGAGGATCTCGATGGCTTCGGCGGCGCCAGCGGCGGCTAGGGGAGCGGTGGTGGAGAATCGGATGAGCATTGAGCCGTTCGGGAAGAGAGAGGATTCTAATAATGGAGGAGGCCGTGACAGCGCTGCCGTCTTGGAGGCGCAGGAGAGGCTGGACACGTGGATGAGGGAATCAGTGGTGGAAATCGTGAAGAATCTGAAGGAGGCGCCGCTTCTGGTGCAGATTTTTTCTAAGAGAAAGGGAGAAGAAACCACCACATCGACGACGACGGAGAAGCAGGTGGTTGTTGACGATTGGCCAGCGGTGAAGCAACGGTGGGAGTCAGGGGAGACGCCGGTGCCAGAAGGAGTCATCTTCGTGGAGGAGATCGGAGGGGAGGACGAGGCGGAGGACGGCGGTTCCGATACAGAAAGAACAACAAGAGCGTGGGGAATCGTAGTTCAGGGGAAAGGTGTAGGGTGCGGGCCGGTTTGCTACCTCTTGAAAACGAGCCGGGTCGGATCTGGTCCTGGATCGGGCATGGGCTTGTGTTCGACCCATTTTTGTTTGGTTCGGGTGAAGAGCTTCAGAGAAAGCGTGGAGTCTCAGCTGAAGAATTGTTGGTTGCTACAGAGTCAGTGGCAGTAGCGGGAAGTATTGGAAGTTGCATAATCTCTATTCACTCAATGATTTTGTGAAACCATGGCTTGGTGGTTATAGTAATTAGTAGGGCGCTGTGGTTCAATTTGTACAGATTAAAAATGCTATCTTAGGTTAAGCGGATCATGTCATGGACTACTTCTTTAATTTATTGAAAATTGATAATTGGATTACTTAATTTCATGCTAATCAAAATTCCCATTATTCTTAGTATTTTAGTAGATGTTATTGAATTAGGTCTTTTTCACGTTTTAATTAGTTGATTACTGAAATTTCAATTGTGGCGAATGGTCAATGAATTTCCAATTTGAATGTCAACTTTGTCACAAATCACAATTACACCCCCTGATCAAGTTTCTTGGTTGAAATTGTGACTGTTTTTTCCATACATTTATGAACTTTAATATCATTCCCATTATTCTTAGTATTTTAGAAGATGTTATTGAATTAGGTCTTTTTCACGTTTTAATTAGCTGATTACTGAAATTTCAATTGTGGCGAATGGTCAATGAATTTCCAATTTGAATGTCAACTTTGGTTCCTTTTTTATGTCACAAATCACAATTACACCCCCTGATCAAGTTTCTTGGTTGAAATTGTGACTGTTTTTCCATACATGCATGAACTTTAATATCATAATCACCAATTATAAATTTATTTGAAAAATTTTCAGATATTTTTAAAAATACTGATATTTTAATTATTTTAAATGTTAATTTTAATTAATATATATTATATATTTTTTAATAATTAAAATTAATAATTAAAATATTAAAATTAATATTCCGAAAATACCTGAAATTTTTTTAAATTATTTAACATTAAAGTCACCATTGGCTAGCTTACGTTAAATTATTGGTTCTTTCATTCGTTACACTAATCAGCAGTATTGAGTATTAACAATCAAGAGATCCCAATCCCATTCACTCCAAGTCAAGATGCCATAGTTATATAGTGGTAGCGTATGGGGATATATTAAAAACAAAATATCACTCCCTTGTTAGAAAAATAACAAATTTAACTTTGATGTTTGATTTTTACAACAATGACTTAAGTGTTATATATAATAAGAGAGACCTTAATGGATCATTTTTTTTTCCTCTGGTAGTGATTATTGAGAACTTGTTAATCTTTTGCCAACTAATGATGATTAGTTTATTAATTTATTTAAATAAGAATTATAAATTCAAATTTTATATATATATAAAATTTATTGGTCAACGACAAATTTTTAAATAGAACTTCGATCTATAATAGATTAGTTTTTCAAAAAAAAAGTTAATTATTTTTTAATGTATTAATTAAAATTAAGGATTAGTTTAGATTGACTTTTAAAAAATGATTTTACTTAAGAACCAAGTAGGAGGTAGCCAACTAGAGGCAACTCGTTAAAAAACAGGAGGTCTGTTACAAAAAAGAAAAAATAACTTCCCACTACCCTAATTTTTCGAATTTCAAAACTAAAAATACAAAGAATTGGTTTGAGTTGGCTTATGTTATAGTCGGTGCTCTAGACTTTTTCTTTGAAAAAAAAAAACTTTTCATATTCTGACCCAAAATAAAGTCAAGACCAAAAAGGTTAAAAGTCCACCCAATAAGAATGGCATCATCTACTTCTACCCAACCTCATAGAGGTCGGCATGACAATGGTAGTTCAACCTTATTAAGCTAAAACAATAACTAACTCTTAAGATATCTTCCACTTATCTAGAAGGGAGATCTCAATAACTCCCTAGAAAAATGGAACAATTATCCACCATCAAAGGTGAAACTACACTAAAAGGTGGTTACCTATTCTACTATAAATATACTACAAACTCAGATATATTTAGAACCCAATCTACAAAAAAGCTTACCTAAAATCTTTGCTAACTTAAACATCAGAGTCTCTTGTAGGTACTACCCCCACCTCTTTACAAAGAACTTGGACGGCGGCACCTCAGCTCTAATACAAGTCCGTCGCTGTCACAGAGGGAGCCTGGACCTCACGTTCAGGCCCAAACACAATCCAATTTCAGGTAACCTTCGGAACATTGGCATCGTTGCTGGGGACTACTGCAGAATTTATAACCCACAAACTAACCGGCAAGTGCACCAGGTCGTACCAAGTAGTACCTCAAGTGAATGAGGGTCGATCCCACGAGGATTGATGGATCAAGCAATAATGATTGAGTAATTGGCTTAGTCAGACAAACAGAAAATAGTGTTTTGAGAGTTCAATTGCATCAAACAGTAATTCAGAGAATTAATAAAGCAAGCAGTAAACGAGTTGTGAAATATATAGAGAAAATAGTTAAGGTTTCAGAGATATTTATTTTTCGGATTAACTTTTCTTACCAACTACTTTAATCATGCAAGATTCAATTTATGGCAAACTATATGTGACTAAACCCTAATTCCTTAGACCTTTTTAGTCTCCTCTAACCTTCATCAACCGCCAATTTCTTGGTCACTTAATTCCAATTAGAGGGTTAAGTTCAAAACTAGTTTATGTGCCACAGAAACCCTAATTATCCAAATATAAGAGGATTATATGTCACGTATCCCGTTAAGTCCAGATAATTATAAATTTAGGAAAAAAATTTTTCAAGCTGTTGTTCAAATAAAGAGCTTTTCCAAGGTTTACAAGAACTCAAATAGAATAATGGTCATACTTCTGTTCCACCCAAATTCATAAGATAAAGAACGACAACAATTCTTGAAATTGAAATCAATACATAAATTAAAATAGAAAAGTAATAGTATTAATCGATAGAATAAACAGAGCTCCTAACCTTAATAGTGGAGGTTTAGTTGCTCATGGTTCAGAGAGAAAACTAGGCTTCTGAAAAAAGTGTAAAGTGCGGAATGAGGTAGGAGAGAAGAGTAGTCCGAAGGGCTGATTCTTTTCCCTTTTTATATCTAATCCTAATTAATGTAAAAAATATTTTCTAAAACTAAATAATATCTTCTCCTATTTGTAAATAAAATAAAGTTTAATAAAAAAATTAATAAAATCTTCGTTGCCATCATCAAAATAGATGCGGGGACCACTCCTTTCTCTTGAGCTGGCGCCTAACTTGGAGAATCCCAAGTTAGGCGCTGCATTGACCAAATGGAATTGAAGCTTCTTCTTTCATATGGTGCCTAACTTGGGAAATTCCAAGTTAGGCACCACCCTGGCTGCATGCAATGGGAGGACTTGTATTTATGGCACCTAACCTGGGAAATTCCAAGTTAGGCAACAACATGGCCGTAAAAAATGGAAGAAAAGGGTATACTATTATATATCGTTGGAAAGCAATGGAAGTCAGCTTTCCAATGCCGCTGGAATCATATCAATGGGACCTCTGTAGCTCAATTTATATTCATTAGAGTGCAAGGAGGTCATGGTTGACAACATCATCCACTTTCTTCCTCTTCTTCTATAAACTCCGTCAAATCCATCCGAATGCTACCTGAAATAAACAGAATTGAACACAACTCAAAGTAGCATTCATAGTTGGTAGCACGAATCCTCACACCTTCGTACTGTTGTACCAGCAAGTGCACTGGGTCGTCCAAGTAATACCTGAGCGAATCAGGGTTAATCCCACGAGGATTGTGGTTTGAAGCAAGCTATGGTTCTCTTGCAGGTCTTAGTCAGGCAGATCAGAAGGTTGATTATGTTTGAATGCAGTTTGATTGTGAATATGAATGGAATCACTAAAAGGAATATGAGAGAAGGGTATAAGGTATTTTATAAAAGAAATCAGTAAAAGGGTTATAATTAAGGATTGGAGTTGTTAACCTTTCTGGATTAACTCTGGTATTACTGTCTTCCTTGCTTGTGAGTGATTTCTTCTATGGTAGGTTGTATGTGATCAAAGCCATTGCCCGTGGTCATTGATCTCCTATGCTCCAGATCAAACACCATTGCCCATGGTCATTCAATCTGACGGAGGGTGAAGCTCTAGCAGTTCATTCTCTTGGCGATCCAACTTAAAACGCCACAGACGAGGTCGAATCTTTCGGATTAGAGAATGCTGCTTCTTTGAATTCTAGCCTATACCATGGAGACCCTAATCTCTCCAAAAATCGGCTGAATTGGTGTCTCGAGAAGTCCCCAACGAAGTCATGGATTAGCCGTATGAGAGATGTATAAACATAGCTGTTGGTTCGTGCTTTTCGGCCACGTATTCACACGAACCAAAGTAGATGCGGGTGTTTGTCAGGCACGTTTGTCTTAGTATGATGAACAGAGCTGATTGTCACTGATCATCCTATTCACCATGTTGAAGATCAAATATACATCTTAGAAATAAATCAAACACGGATCAAAGAAGAAACAGTAATACTTTTATTAATTCATAGGACTCAGCAGGGTGATGAATGGATTTTTGATGGTATAGAATTTCACAAATGAAATCTCGTTGCAAGTATAGTTTCTAAACCAACAAACAATCCTTTCATGCAAAAATTTGTTTGTCACAAGTACAAACCCCAATAAAAATAACCGAAGTATTCAAACCTTGGGTCGTCTCTCAAAGGAATTGCAGGGAAGTGTTCTTATTGTTTATGAGATGCATATTTTGGGGTTTTGGATAAGGGACATGAAAGATAAATTGGAAGAAAGTAAAGGAAACTCAAATGATAAAAGGTTTTGGCAAGGGTTGATGGTTAAGGATCTATATCATTGTCACTTACCACAACATGATAATTGTAAGGATCAATCTCATTAAATCATCCTCTAACAAGTAAAGAAAAGTCAAATGAGCTACACCAATCCTAATCCATAAGTCCTAACCACTCACTAATTAACTTAGTGGAAGCTAGAGTCAATGGACACCAATTATCAGGACTTGGACATTAGCAACTCAATTTCACCTAAGTTACCATCCCAAGCCAAGAACACAAAAATCTACTCTAACATCCTTCCAAACATTTAATCAAACACTTGGAAGGCATAAAAGGAAAGTAAGATAAAATTGCAAGAAATTCAAATCTACAACTACTAATTGCAAGGAAATTAACAACAACAACTCAAATCAACAATAAAGGAAATCAAACATAAATTGCATTAAAGGAAAATAAAAGGAACAAGAGTGCATCAACAACAAAGTAAACAAATACAAGGATTAAAGTAAAACTAAGAAAGCAAAGATAGAGGAACAAGAATTTGTAAAGGAAAAGTAACTCAAAGCATGAATTAAACCTAGATCTAAGAAATTCTAATCTACATCTAACCTAATTCTAGAGAGAAGAGAGAGCTTCTCTCTCTAGAAACTAACTAAAGCATGATGTAAACTAAACTATGTGTTCCCCCCTTGACTCCTCTTAATTTCTGCATGTAATAGGCTCAGAAAATGAGTTGAATTTGGGCCTGGGAAGCCCAGAAATCACCCCCAGCGTTTTCACTTTAATGAAGTCACGTGCGAGCAGCGACGCGTAACTGTGGGTCACGCGTACGTGTCGTTTCGCGTTTTTGCTATCCACGCGTGCACGTCTGGTACGCGTACGCGTCGATGAATGCATCCTAAATCTTTGATTTTCGATGAAATCTCCATTTTGCATGCTTTTCTCTTCATTCCTTTGATCTATTCCTAGCCTTTTGAACCTGAAATCACTCAACAAGCGCATCAAGGCATCTAGTGGAATCAAAGGTGAATTAAGATTAGCAAATTAAGGGCCTAAAAAGCATGTTTTCACACTTAAGCACAAATTAGGAGAAAATCATGAAACCATGCTATTTCATTGAATAAGTGTGAGAAAAGATGATAAAATCCCATAAATTCAGCATAAAATGCACCATGAAATAGTGGTGCATCACAGGGCTCCTCCCCTCAACCTAGGATATTTAGAAACTCATACTGATGTGAAAAATAATGGTAAAACATGTATGATGGTAAAAGTGATGTAAAAAGTGTTCGAATAACATGAATAAAATTCCTTAAATACTAAACAATGACTAATAAGGGTAAAACAGTCTTTTTAGTGCTAAAATCTACTTCTGGGGCCCACTTGGTGAGTGTTTGGTCTGAGCTTTGATGAAATCCACGTGCTATGAGGTCTCTTGGGCGTGAAACACCAGCTAGGGAGTCCTCTATGGGCATTTGGATGCTGAGCTTTGCTCCTTGGGTGCTGGACGCTAGAAAGGGGGCAGGAAGCTGGCGTTGGATGCCAGTTTTGGGCCTTCTATTCTGAAACAAAGTATAGACTATTATACATTTCTGAAAAGCTCTAGAAGTCAAATTTCCATAGTCGTTGAGAATGCTCCATTTGGACTTCTGTAGCTCCAGAAAATCTCTTCTGAGTGCAAAGAGGTTAGATTTGGACAGCATCTACAGCGCTTTCTGTCTCTGAATCAGACTTTTGCTATAGCTCCTCAATTTCAGCCAAAAAATACCTGAAATGGTACAAAAACACAAAAAATCAAAGTGGAATCCAAAAATATGAATTTAACACTAAAACCTATAAAAATTTAATAAAAACTAAATAAAACATGGCAAAAACTACATGAAAACTATGCCAAAAAGCGTATAAAATATCCGCTCATCACAACACCAAACTTAAACTGTTGCTTGTCCCCAAGCAACTAAAAATAAAATAGGATGAAAAGAAGATTAGGATGCAATAAATCTCTGAATTTCTAATGAAGCTCAGTTTCAATTAGATGAGCGGGACTTAATAGCTTTTTGCTTCTGAATAGTCTTGGCATCTCACTATCCATTGAAAATCAGAATGGCTAGCATCTTTAGGAACTTAGAATCCATATGATATTATTGATTCTCCTAGTTTAGCTCTTTTTTATTCTTGAACACAGCTTTCAGAGTCTTGGCCGTGACCCTAAGCACCTTGTTTTCCAGTATTACCACCGGATACGATAATGCCACAGACACTTTAACTGGATGAACCTTTTCAAATTGTGACTCAGTTTTGCTAGAGTCCCCAAATAGAGGTGACCAGAGTTCTTAAGCACACTCTTTTTGCTTTGGACCACGACTTTAACCGCTCAGTCTCAAGCTTTTCACTTGACACCTTCACGCCACAAGCACATGGTTAGGGACAACTTTATTGAGCCACTTAAGCCAGGATTTTATTCCTTGTGTAACACCCCAATTACCCTAAGCCTTACCTCTAGCCATAAAACAAAGGTTAATCAGAGGTTACGACAGTCCTAAGGCTTATACATATTTATATATAGAAAGAAATAATATATTCTAGGAGCCCGATGAAGGATTAAGGTCAAAGACAGATTTACAAAAGCGCGAGACGTTCACACGAAGCTAACGCACAAGACACAAGGTATAGATGTAAAAGAATAAAACGTATATATAGATACAATATTATAATAATCATAGGGAACTAGCCACAGCTTGCGGAGTTTAAGCCGACTAGTTACAAATAGAAGAATACAGAATTTTGGAACTAAAACAGCTTATACAACCTATCTCTCAAATAAGCCTCTAAGGCCATAAAAATAAATATACAAAAGATGAGAGACTACTATGATGAAAGTAAAACAAAATTAAACAAGGAATGAACCATACTCCGCTTTGTCACCATATCCGCAATCTCACCAAAGTAGATTACGACCTGCATCTGAAAAATAACAACAAAGTATGGAATGAGAACCGGAGGTTCTCAGTATGGTAATAGTACCCAATGATGTAAGATGTAAGGCTCCGGGACGCCGAAGGCAATCCTAGAACTTCACATCACATACGAATATTCACGCTTAGAACAAAAATATAAATAAAGAACTTAAACCATAAACCATAAGCAGGATTATCTAACTTAGGGGATTTCTAACTAGAACTAGTCACACCGCTGTATCCCACAGCCTTCGCCAACCGAACCTCCGTGCGATCCCATCGCCACCGCCTACCTTACCTCCTTAGCACCAAACAAACATAGATAATGCAAGCAAGGAAAGCACAGGTAGAATTCATACATGTAACAAGTAAGTCAAGAAGCAAGTAGGCATATTATACAATTAGGCAAACTCAAGTAATCAAAGCAAGCAAGCATATAGAAGATGCATATGATGAATACCTGCCCTATTGGCTCGTGATATCACTTGTCGGTCCATAAATTCCAACCCGACACATCCTTTCGGATGTAGCTTTTCTGTCGTACCCTCGGATATAGTGCCACGCACACTCTATTAACCCACGGATATAGTGCTGGGCACACTCTATTCACCCACGAATATAGTACCGGGCACACTCGCATGCGTAACCCAAGGATATAGTGCCTGGCACACTCTTGTAGCAGAAAGATTATCAATCATAATTCATTCCCAGGGATATAGTGCCCTGCACACTATCATGCTTAACCCAAGGATATAGTGCCTAGCACACTTTCTACATTCAACAAGATCCTCATCCCTCTTTAAGTTCTCATCGTACTTAACCCAAGGATATAATGTTTGGCACACTCTCAACATTCAACAAGTTCATCAACCTCACATCATCACCAATCATCACCATTTCACATCTCAATCCACTTTCAATTATCAATTCTCAACATTCCAAGAATATAGTGCCTGACACACTCTCTTTCAAACATTATCATTCTAAGGATATAGTGCCTGGAACACTCTCAATATTCATCAGGATCATTCATCCCTTTTTAAGTCCTCAACTCATCACATCCATCATCAATTCATAATTTCCATCCCAAACTCATCAGTTCATCAGTATCTCAATTCATTGTCAACAATCACCCAGTTCACTACTCTTCCTTCTCTCTCAACCAACTCATCCTCAATACACCGAAAACCTAAACCTCAGTTTGCTAACTTTTCAAAGTAAAACACAAATAAAACCTCCTAAGACCTTTCCCATATTCCAACATCGAAAATTGAGCCCAAGAGTCTTAAAATGGTGTTATAGAAGTTTACAACCTTGTTGGAAGGATAGAATAGTTGAAAATAAAGGAAAATTTGAGAAACAGGGCATGTGCGTCTGCACAGGGGTGTGCGTACGTACAGGTACCAAAATTTGCAAAGTCTGTCCACTCGCACTGGGTGTGCTAGCACCCCCAATAGACGACCCTTCCCAACTTGTGCGTGCGTGAAGAATGGATGATAGACGGTTTAGAATTCAGAATAAATTCCCGTTGCAAGTATAGTTTCTAAACCAAGCAATCATCCTTTCTTACAAATGTTTTGGTTGTCACAAGTAACAAACCCCTTAAAAATTGATAACCAAAGTATTCAAACCTCGGGTCGTCTTCTCAAGAAACTGCAGGGAGATATGTTCTTATTATTGATTATGAGTTTTGTAAATTGGGGGTTTTGAAAGAAAGGAACAAGTAATTTAAATGACAAGTAAAATAAATAAAGAACTATAAAATAAACTCTTGGCAAGGTATGAAAATTTGGAAGTCCTATCCTAGTTATTCTTATGAGAATTGAAGTTAATCCCACTTAGTTAACCTTTACGAAAGCAAGGGAAAGTCAAGTGGACTAATAAGTTAGATTTCCCAAGTCCTAGACAACTCCTAAGGAAAGACTAGAGTTAGTGGAATTCAATTCAATTAGATAACATAACAATCAATCACGATAAGTTTGATAACTCAAGAGCCTCCAGTTAATCAATTAAAGCCAAGAATATAAAAAAGCTAAATGTAAATCATAAATCTGAAACATCTCAAATTATATTAAACAGAAAATCAATCCAAACATAAAGAGTTCATAAGCTAAATTGATAAAATAAATAAAAAGGACATTGAACCTGGAACTCGGAAGAAATTGTAAGTTGAAATAATAAAAAATCCTAATTCCTTTAAGAGGAATCCTAATCCTAAATCCTAAGAGAGAGGAGAGAACCTCGCTCTTTAAAAACTACATCCAGTCCTAAAATTATGAATTATGAAAATGTGATCATGAATGAATGGATTCCCCCACTTTATAGCCTCTAATCTGTGTTTTCTGGGGCGCAAACTGGGTCAAAAACAGCCCAGAAATTGCTGGAGAAGAAATCTGCCATGCTGATTTTTGTCACTGCGACGTGTCCGTGTGGAGCACGCGTTTGCATCGCTTAGCGTCAGGGAAATTATAGCATATTATTTATCAAATCGAAGCCTCGGACGTTAGCTTTTCAACGCAACTGAAACCGCATCGTCATGCTAAGCTCAAGAGAAGCTATAAAAGTGAAGAGAAATGGTAGAATGTATGAAATGCAACCTATCTATGTGAATGCAACCACATGAAAAAATGTTTCTTCCTACTTGGTTAAAAGTAAATAAGTTCTCCAAGACAAACATAAATCAGATTTCACTAATTCAAATTATACAATAAAAGATAAGTAAACTTGTAAGAAGATAGCTCATGAAAGCAGGGAACATAGAATCAAGCATTGAACCCTTACTGGTAGTGTATATGCACTCTAATCTCTCAAGTGTATAGGGTAATTCACTCTACTCTTCTCTAGTCATGCTTTCTAAACTTTGTTCTTCATCTAACCAATCAACAAATATTTAATGTACCAATGCAAACATCATGAGGTCTTTTTAGGATTGTAATGGGGCTGAGGTAAGGGTAAGGATGTATATAATATATGGCTAAGTGAGCTATAAATTGAATTCTTGACTAACCTAAGCTCTCACCTATATACACACTCTATATATTTTTAAGTTCATGCTTAGCTACCCCAAAATTCCGACTTTTGTATAATTCCCATACTCATGTACCAAATTTTCTTTAATTTTTAATTTTTTAATTTTTAATTTTTAATTTTTTTAATTTTTTTATCACATGTGCATTGATCTTTTATTAAACTTAATATTTAGGTAATTATGTCCCCTTATTTATTCATTGAATATTTTTGTTTTTTTTTTGAAACATAAACATAACATATATCAATACACATGGTATTTTAGTTTAATTTGGTGTTACATGAGCATGCTCCCAAATTTCTGATTATTCTTATTAATATATCCTTTCCTATCAACCCATGTTTCCATGTTTCCCCACACTTAGTTGATACATAATCTCTATCTTAAGCTAACCAAAGATTCAATTTGAGATTTTTACTTTTGTTTTTCTCCTTAAGGCTAGTGATGTAGTTATAGAATAGAAGGAGATTAAAAGGCTCAAGGAGGCTAACAAGGGTGATGTAAAAGGTAGGCTTATTTGGGATAAGTGAGCTAATAACAAATAATGGCCTCAATCATATGCAAGCATGTAAATTCACTAAATAATGGACATATAGAATGGAACAAAGCAAAGATTGCAATTATAGAGAAGAAAACACACAAGAATAAAATATTTATGGTTAAATAATGTAACCATATAAATAAGCTCAAAATCTCATAGGTTGTGTGTTCTAGCTTTTTAAACTATGTTCCAAATACAACTTCAAACAAGTTTAACACAAAAGTTTTAGTTTAAATTAGTGAAATTTTTATAAAATAAGGTCTTGAAAGGAAACTCATTACTTTAACCGAGCAGTGGTAAAATATGCACAAAATCAAACAAACATGCAAATACAACAAAGAAAATTTAAATATTGGTGTTGAGATAGGAAGGTACTAACCCACGGAGATCGGTATCGACCTCCCCACACTTAAAGATTGCACCGTCCTCAGTGCATGCTGAGATGTGTAGGTGAACGGGCTGTTCCAACTGGCGCTTTTCTCCGAAGATTTTGCAGATGGACTTGTCTGTCTCCCCATGTAAACGTCTTCTGCTTCCCTTTCGGGTGGCCATCCTGAAAGAAAAAAGGAAGAAAGGTAACCCAGTGATAAAGATAAGAAAATGAAGTATGGTTGGGTTAATGCCAAATGATAAGGGTCTCATTTACATGGAAGCTTCAACATGTACGTGAGAAAATAATAGAAGCATATGGAATACTAGTGGTGCAAGATTTGAAACATAGGGGAGGAGTGTGGGTAATGGAAGTATCAATACAAGCTCATGTAAATGCAAATGGAGTGCAAGTATCATAAAACATTGGCATTGGAAGATAATTAACATCATCCCACAGTGTAAAACAAGTTACTAAGGACCAAAGTAAATTCAAGAAAAGATGCAACAATTGAAAAAGAAAATTTTTAACACCAATGGCAAAAAATAATAAATTTAGAAAAGAAAATAAAAATATGCACAAAATTAAAATACAATGAATGAAAATATACAAATAAATTAAATACAATAGAAGGAAAGTAAAAAAGGATGAGAAGTTAAAAAGATGAAGAAGAAGAAAGTAAGAAAAGGAAGAAGAAAGAAGAAAAGATAGAAGAAATTAGGATTAGAAAAGAAAAGATAAGATAATTGGCGCTGATCTGGATAAGTTGTGCGGCGCAGGCGACGCGGACGAGTGGGTCACACGATTGCGTGGTCTGATTTGTGCGATTGGCGCGAGTGCAGTCTCGCGTTCGCGCAACTCTCTGTTCGAAACTCTATTTGCCAAATTTTTGGGTGACGCGGTCGCGTGGGTGACGCGATCGCGTGAATGGCCTTTCTTTTAAAAATGACGCGGACGCGTGGGGCACGCGTTTGCGTGGTAGGGCTGGTGCTTCTAGCATCCTTCCAGCCCAGCTCCATCATAACTCTCTTCCATACACCTCTTTACGTCGATTTTACAAGGCCACGCGTTTGCGTGGGTGACGCGGACGCGTGGATCAATTTGTGCCAAAGGCACGCCTCCAGCCACACTCTCGCGTGACTCTCTGTTCACTTTTCTTTTCTTCCTAATGCACTTGTGACGCGGACGCGTCGGCGACACTGTCGCGTCGCGTGATTTTTTTTTTATGCAGGATGCAAAATGCAATGATAGTGTGGATGCTATGATTAATTCCAAGTTCAATGAAAATAATGTAAAATAAAAACAAACAACACGAAATAAAATTGAAAAAGAAACGATCATACCATGGTGGGTTGTCTCCCACCTACCACTTTTAGTTAAAGTCCTTAAGTTGGACATTTGGTGAGTCCTTTGTTAGGGTGGCTTGTGCTTGAACTCATCCATGAATCTCCACCAATGTTTGCAAATCCAATGGCCTCCGGGATCCCAAGTGACAAGGCCCCAAGAGTGCTGATTGCCAGAAAGAATTCTGGGGTCCCAAACCTTGCTTTTGCACCCATCTTCTTGTTGATCATTAGTGTTCCAACCGGGTAGCAGGCAATCTGAATTCTCACTAAAGCGGCCAAACAAATTCCTAGACCCATTCAGTTGAGCTTCACACCAACCTTTGCATTTAAACTTTGAGCTTTCCACCATATTGAATCTTGCATGACGACTCCTACCACTAACCATCTTCCTCTTACTCTTAATGCCACAAAGAGCTCTAAGTTGACCATCCGTCTCCAGTAGCCCATATTCAAGTGGGAAGGTAAAGGTCAATGATAAGAATTTTACCCACTTGAACGTTGTGTTGGACGGTAATGGCCTTGGGAGAGGTGTTTCTAATGAACTTGCAAGTTCCACTCCCTTGTGCTCTTCTCTAAAAACTTCCACCTCTTTGTAAGCTTCTTCAATTTCAACCTCTTCCTCTTGGTAGCTTTTTTCCAATTCAATCTCCTCTTCACTGCTTACCAAGGGCATAGGAGGTTGTGCTTCTTCTTCTTGAATCTCCATCTCTTGATCAACCTCTTCAAAGTCTTTAGCCATGATAGGCCTTGGAGGTTGTACACCCTCCTCAACATCAATTTCGAACGTCCTTGAAGGAGGCTTTATAACTTGACTTTCCCATGGAGGTTTTGCATCTCCTAAATCTTCAACCACTTCTTCCTCTGCAACTATTATGGTTTCCTCCACTTATTCCAATACAAAGCCATGTTCCTCATTATCTACAAAAGTTTCTAGTGTCTCCTTCATGCTGTGCTCTTCTTTTGATTCTCCACATGCAGCCATGGGAGTACTTTGAGTGCTCAGATGTCGGGAAGCTATTATATTTACTACCTCGGTTAAGGCAGTAGTGAGTTCCAGTACACTCTTTTGCATCTTTGCTTGCCCTTGAAGAAGAACACGAAGGTTGTCATTCATTGGAGATTGGGTTGGATATGAAGGTTCATTGGTTGGGAGAGAGGGCTCATAATACGGAGGTGGTTCTTCTTGATAAGGATATGGAGATGGTGTATATTGAGGTGGTGGTTCATGAGAGTAGTTGTGTTGGAATTGGGGTGGTTCTGTGTATGGTTCATTTGGCTTATAAGGTGGTTGTTATGGTGGATATGGGTTAGGGTCATATGGAGGTGAATGGTGGAAAGGGGCTTGTGAGTATGGCGGTCCAAAGCTATTTTGAGGAGGTGGTTCATTGGCATATGATGGAGCTTGCTGGTAACTACAAGGGGGTCAACCATATCTATTGTCTTGGCATGCATTGTAGGATGGTCGTTGTCCATGGTATCTTGGAAGGTGATGTTGCCGAAAGGGTTGATCAGATCCTCGTGGCTCCTTCCATCTCTGATTGTTTTGACCTTGATGCATGTTCCTGTTATAATTTCCATTCCTTGCAACAGCATTGGGACCAAACTCAAAGCGATGGGGTGAGAACTCATAATAGCAAATAAAATTTAAAAATGAAAATAAAAACAAATTTCAATTAAAAAGGTTATTGAAATTTAAATTTTGAAAATTAAATTTTGAAATTTGAAATTAGAAATTTGAAATTTGAAAAAGTCAACAATATCAGATAAAAAATTGAAAAAGATTTAAATTTTGAAAAGGTTTGAAGAGCAATAACCTCTTAATTAACGAAAAAGCAAAAATAAAAACAAAAATAAAAATAAATAAACAAGTAAAAAACAAATATTTACAATAACCAATAATAAGGCACACGTTTGCAATTCCACGGCAATGGCGCCATTTTGAAGAACGGATGATTGACGGTTTAGAATTCAGAATAAATTTCCGATGCAAGTATAGTTTCTAAACCAAGCAATCATCCTTTCTTACAAACGTTTTGGTTGTCACAAGTAACAAACCCCTTAAAAATTGATAACCGAAGTATTCAAACCTCGGGTTGTCTTCTCAAAGAACTGCCTGGAGGTATGTTCTTATTATTGATTATGAGTTTTGTAAATTGAGGGTTTTGAAAGTAAGAAACAAGTAATTTAAATGACAAGTAAAATAAATAAATAACTATAAAATAAACTCTTGACAATGTATGAAAATTTGGAAGTCCTATCCTAGTTATTCTTATGAGAATTGTAGTTAATCCCACTTAGTTAACCTTTACGAAAGTAAGGAAAAGTCAAGTGGACTAATTAGTTAGATTTCCCAAGTCCTAGCCAACTCCTAAGGAAAGACTAGAGTTAGTGGAATTCAATTCAATTAGCAGACATAACAATCAATCACGATAAGTTTGATAACTCAAGAGCCTCCAGTTAATCAATTAAAGCCAAGAATATAAAAAAGCTAAATGTAAATCATAAATCTGAAACATCTAAAATTATATTAAATAGAAAATCAATCCAAACATAAAGAGTTCATAAGCTAAATTGATAAAATAAATAAAAAGGACATTGAACCTGGAACTCGGAAGAAATTGTAAGTTAAAATAATAAAGTTGAAATAATAAGAAATCCTAATTCCTTTAAGAGGAATCCTAATCCTAAATCCTAAGAGAGAGGAGAGAACCTCTCTCTCTAAAAACTACATCCAATCCTAAAATTATGAATTATGAAAACGTGATCATGAATGAATGGATTCTTCCCACTTTATAGCCTTTAATCTATGTTTTTTGGGCCGCAAACTGGGTCGAAAACAGCCCAGAAATCGCTGGAGAAGAAATCTGCCACGCTGATTTTCGTCACTGCGACGCGTGCGCATGGATTACGCATTCGTGTTGCCTAGCATCAAGGCAACTATAACATATTATATATCAAATCGAAGCCCCAAACGTTAGATTTCCAATGCAACTAGAACTGCGTCGTTTGGACCTCTGTAGCTCAAGTTATGATCATTTTAGTGCGAGAGGGTCAGGTTGACAGCTTTGCAGTTCCTTCAACTTCTTGTATTCCTTCCACTTTTGCATGCTTCCTTTCCATCCTCCAAGCTATTCCTGCCCTGTAATCTCTGAAAATACTTAATACACATATCAAGGCATCGAATGGTAATAGGAGAGGATTAATAATTAGCAATTTAAATGCCAAAGAAACATGTTTTCAATCATAGCACAAAATCAGGAAGGAAAACGTAAAACATGCGATTTCTATGAATAAGCGTGAGAATAATGGATGAAAAACCACTCAATTTAGCACAATATAAACCATAAAATACTGGTTTATCAACCTCCCCACACTTAAACATTAGCATGTCCTCATGCTAAGCTCAAGAGAAGCTATAAAAGTGAAGAGAAATGGTAGAATGTATGAAATACAACCTATCTATGTGAATGCAACCACATGCAAAAATGTTTTTACCTACTTGGTTAAAAGTAAATAAGTTCTCCAAGACAAACATAAATCAAATTTCACTAATTCAAATTATACAATAAAAGATAAGTAAACTTGTAAGAAGATAGCTCATGAAAGCAGGGAACATAGAATCAAGCATTGAACCCTTACTGGTAGTGTATATGCACTCTAATCTCTCAAGTGTATAGGGTAATTCACTCTACTCTTCTCTAGTCATGCTTTCTAAACTTTGTTCTTCATCTAACCAATCAACAAATATTTAATGTACCAATGCAAACATCATGAGATCTTTTTAGGGTTGTAATGGGGCTGAGGTAAGGGTAAGGATGTATATATATATGGCTAAGTGAGCTATAAATTGAATTCTTGACTAACCTAAGCTCTCACCTATATACACACTCTATATATTTTTAAGTTCATGCTTAGCTACCCAAAAATTCCCACTTTTGTATAATTCCCATACTCATGTACCAAATTTTCTTTAATTTTTTATTTTTTTTATTTTTTATCACATGTGCATTGATCTTTTATTAAACTTAATATTTGGGTAATTTTGTCCCCTTATTTATTCATTGAATATTTTTGTTTGTTTTTTTTTTAAACATAAACACAACCTATATCAATGCACATGGTATTTTAATTTAATTTGGTTTCACATGAGGATGCTCCCAAATTTCTGATTATTCTTATTAATTTATCATTTCCTATCAACCTATGTTCCCATGTTTTCCCACATTTAGTTGATACATAATCTCTATCTTAAACTAACCAAAGATTCAATTTGGGATTTTTACTTTTGTTTTTCTCCTTAAGGCTAGTGATGTGGTTATAGAACAGAAGGGGATTAAAAGGCTCAAGGGGGCTAACAAGGGTGATGTAAAAAGTAGGCTTATTTGGGATAAGTGAGCTAATAATAAATAATGGCCTCAATCATATGCAAGCATGTAAATAGACTAAATAATGGACATATAAAATAGAACAAAGCAAAGATTGCAATTATAGAGAAGAAAACACACAAGAATAAAATATTTATGGTTAAATAATGTAACCATATAAATAAGCTCAAAATCTCACAGGTTGTGTGTTCTAGCTTTTTAAACTATGTTCCAAATACAACTTCAAACAAGTTTAACACAAAAGTTTTAATTTAAATTAGTGAAATTTTTATAAAATAAGGTCTTGAAAGGAAACTCATTACTTTAACCGAGCAATGGTAAAATATGCACAAAATCAAACAAACATGCAAAAGCAACAAAGAAAATTTAAACATTGGTGTTGAGATAGGAAGGTACTAACCCACAGAGATCGGTATCGACCTCCCCACACTTAAAGATTGCACTGTCCTCGGTGCATGCTGAGATGTGCAGGTGGACGGGCTGTTCCAACTGGCGCTTTTCTCCGAAGATTTTGCAGATGGACTTGTCTGTCTCCCCATGTAAACGTCTTCCGCTTCCCTTCCGGGTGGCCATCCTGAAAGAAAAAGGGAAGAAAGGTAACCCAGTGATAAAGATAAGAAAATGAAGTATGGTTGGGTTAATGCCAAATGATAAGGGTCTCATTTACATGGAAGCTTTAACATGTATGTGAGAAAATAATAGAAGCACATGGCATACTAGTGGTGCAAGATTTGAAACATAGGGGAGGAGTGTGGGTAATGGAAGTATCAATACAAGCTCATGTCAATGCAAATGGAGTGCAAGTATCATAAAACATTGGCATTGGCAGATAATTAACATCGTCCCACAGTGTAAAATAAGTTACTAAGCACCAAAGTAAATTCAAGAAAAGATGCAATAGTTGAATAAGAAAATTTTTAACACCAATGGAAAAAAATAATAAATTTAGAAAAGAAAATAAAAATATGCAAAAAATTAAAATGCAATGAATGAAAATATGGAAATAAATTAAATAAAATAGAAGGAAAGTGAAAAAGGATGAGAAGTTAAAAAGATGAAGAAGAAGAAAGTAAGAAAAGGAAGAAGAAAAAAGAAAAGATAGAAGAAATTAGGATTAGAAAAGAAAAGATAAGATAATTGGCACTGATCTGGATAAGTTGTGCGGCGCAGGTGACGCGGACGCGTGAGTGACGCGGTCGCATGGTGCGCGATAAGGTCAGATGACGCGGACGCATGGGTCACGCGATTGCATGGTCTGATTTGTGCGATTAGCGCGAGTGCAGCCTCGCGTTCGCGCAACTCTCTGTTCGAAACTCTATTTGCCAAATTTTTGGGTGACGCGGTCGCGTGGGTGACGCGATCGCGTGAATGGCCTTTCTTTTAAATATGACGCGGACGCGTGGGGCACGCGTTCGCGTGGTAGGGCTGGTGCTTCTAGCATCATTCCAGCCCAGCTCCATCATAACTCTCTGCCATACACCTCTTTACGTCGATTTTACAGGGCCACGCGTTCGCGTGGGTGACGCGAACGCGTGGGAGGCATTTTTCCCACATGACGCGGACGCGTCGGTGACGCGGTCGCGTGGATCGATTTGTGCCAAAGGCACGCCTCCAGCCACGCTCTCACGTAACTCTCTGTTCACTTTTCTTTTCTTCCTAACGCACTTGTGACACGGACGCGTCGGCGACGCTGTCGCGTCGCGTGATTTTTTTTTATGCAGGATGCAAAATACAATGATAGTGTGGATGCTATGAGTAATTCCAAGTTCAATGAAAATAATGTAAAATAAAAACAAATAACACGAAATAAAATTGAAAAAGAAACGATCATACCATGGTGGGTTGTCTCCCACTACCACTTTTAGTTAAAGTCCTTAAGTTGGACATTTGGTGAGTCCTTTGTTAGGGTGGCTTGTGCTTGAACTCATCCATGAATCTCCACCAATGTTTGCAAATCCAATGGCCTCCGAGATCCCAAACTAGGCGCAGAAAGCCTTCAAGCAAGTTAAAGCAAGTGACAAGGCCCCAAGAGTGCTGATTGCCAGAAAGAATTCTGGGGTCCCAAACCTTGCTTTTGCACCCGTCTTCTTGTTGATCATTAGTGTTCCAACCGGGTAGCAGGCAATCTGAATTCTCACTAAAGCGGCCAAATAACTTCCTAGACCCATTCAGTTGAGCTTCACACCAATCTTTGCATTTAAACTTTGAGCTTTCCACCATATTGAATCTTGCATGACGACTTCTACCACTAACCATCTTCCTCTTACTCTTAATGCCACAAAGAGCTCTAAGTTGACCATCCGTCTCCAGTAGCCCATATTCAAGTGGGAAGGTAAAGGTCAAGGATAAGAATTTTACCCACTTGAACGTTGTGTTGGATGGTAATGGCCTTGGGAGAGGTGTTTCTAATGAACTTGCAAGTTCCACTCCCTTGTGCTCTTCTCTAACAACTTCCACCTCCTTGTAAGCTTCTTCAATTTCAACCTTTTCCTCTTGGTAGCTTTCTTCCAATTAAATCTCCTCTTCACTGCTTACCAAGGGCATAGGAGGTTGTGCTTCTTCTTCTTGAATCTCCATCTCTTGATCAACCTCTTCAAAGTCTTTAGCCATGATATGCCTTGGAGGTTGTACACCCTTCTCAACATCAATTTCGAACGTCCTTGAAGGAGGCTTTATAACTTGACTTTCCTATAGAGGTTCTGCATCTCCTAAATCTTCAACCACTTCTTCCTCTGCAACTATTATGGTTTCCTCCACTTGTTCCAATACAAAGCCATGTTCCTCATTATCTACCGAAGTTTCTAGTGTCTCCTTCATGCTGTGCTCTTCTTTTGATTCTCCACATGCAGCCATGGGAGTACTTTGAGTGCTTAGATGTCGGGAAGCTATTATATTTACTACCTCGGTTAAGGCAGTAGTGAGTTCCAGTACACTCTTTTGCATCTTTGCTTGCCCTTGAAGAAGAACACGAAGGTTGTCATTCATTGGAGATTGGGGTGGATATGAAGGTTCATTGGTTGGGAGAGAGGGCTCCTAATACGGAGGTGGTTCTTCTTGATAAGGATATGAAGATGGTGTATATTGAGGTGGTGGTTCATGAGAGTAGTTGTGTTGGAATGGGGGTGGTTCTGTGTATGGTTCATTTGGCTCATAAGGTGGTTGGTATGGTAGATACGGGTTAGGGTCATATGGAGGTGAATGGTGGAAAGGGGCTTGTGAGTATGGCGGTCCAAAGCTATTTTGAAGAGGTGGTTCATTGGCATATGATGGAGCTTGCTGGTAACTACAAGGGGGTCCACCATATCTATTGTCTTGGCATGCATTGTAGGATGGTCGTTGTCCATGGTATCTTGGAAGGTGATGTTGTCGAAAGGGTTGATCAGATCCTCGTGGCTCCTTCCATTTCTGATTGTTTTGACCTTGATGCATGTTCCTGTTATAATTTTCATTCCTTGCAACAACATTGGGACCAAACTCAAAGCGATGGGGGTGAGAACTCATAATAGCAAATAAAATTTAAAACGAAAATAAAAACAAATTTAAATTAAAAAGGTTATTGAAATTTAAATTTTGAAAATTAAATTTTGAATTTTGAAATTTGAAATTTGAAAAAGTCAACAATATAAGATAAAAATTTGAAAAAAATTTAAATTTTGAAAAGGTTTGAAGAGCAATAACATCTTAATTTATGAAAAAGCAAAAATAAAAACAAAAATAAAAACAAATAAACAAGCAAAAAGTAAAATTTACAATAACCAATAATAAGGCACACGTTTGCAATTCCCCGGCAACGGCGCCATTTTGAAGAACGGATGGTTGACGGTTTAGAATTCAGAATAAATTCCCGTTGCAAGTATAGTTTCTAAACCAAGCAATCATCCTTTCTTACAAACGTTTTGGTTGTCACAAGTAACAAACCCCTTAAAAATTGATAACCGAAGTATTCAAACCTCGGGTCGTCTTCTCAAGGAACTGCAGGGAGGTATGTTCTTATTATTGATTATGAGTTTTGTAAATTGGGAGTTTTGAAAGTAAGGAACAAGTAATTTAAATGACAAGTAAAATAAATAAATAACTATAAAATAAACTCTTGGCAAGGTATGAAAATTCGGAAGTCCTATCCTAGTTATTCTTATGAGAATTGAAGTTAATCCCACTTAGTTAACCTTTACGAAAGCAAGGAAAAGTCAAGTGGACTAATTAGTTAGATTTCTCAAGTCCTTGCCAACTCCTAAGGAAAGACTAGAGTTATTGGAATTCAATTCAATTAGCAGACATAACAATCAATCACGATAAGTTTGATAACTCAAGAGCCTCCAGTTAATCAATTAAAACCAAGAATATAAAAAAGCTAAATGTAAATCATAAATCTGAAACATCTCAAATTATATTAAATAGAAAATCAATCCAAACATAAAGAGTTCATAAGCTAAATTGATAAAATAAATAAAAAGGACATTGAACCTGGAACTTGGAAGAAATTGTAAGTTGAAATAATAAAGTTGAAATAATAAGAAATCCTAATTCCTTTAAGAGGAATCCTAATCCTAAATCCTAAGAGAGAGGAGAGAACCTCTCTCTCTAAAAACTACATCCAATCCTAAAATTATGAATTATGAAAACGTGATCATGAATAAATGGATTCCCCTACTTTATAGCTTCTAATTTGTGTTTTCTGGGCCGCAAACTGGGTCGAAAATAGCCCAGAAATCGCTGGAGAAGAAATCTGCCACGCTGATCTTCGTCACTGCAACGTGTCCGTGTGAAGCACGCGTTCGCATCGCCTAGCGTCAGAGAAACTATGACATATTATATATCAAATCGAAGCCTGAGATGTTAGCTTTCCAATACAACTGAAACCGCGTCGTTTGGACCTCTGTAGCTTAAGTTATGACCTTTTTAGTGTGAGAGGTTCAGGCTGACAGCTTTGCAGTTCCTTCAACTTCTTGTATTCCTTCCACTTTTGCATGCTTCCTTTCCATCCTCCAAGCGATTCCTGCCCTGTAATCTCTGAAAAATACTTAACACACATATCAAGGCATCAAATGGTAATAGGAGAGGATTAATAATTAGCAATTTAAAGGCCAAAGAAACATGTTTTCAATCATAGCACAAAATCAAGAAGGAAGACGTAAAACATGCGATTTCTATGAATAAGCGTGAGAATAATGGATGAAAAACCACTCAATTTAGCACAATATAAACCATAAAATAGTGGTTTATCAGTGCGCACAGGGCTGTGTGTACGCACAGGTTGTAAAGTTCCATTGATGTGTGCGTGCGCACAAGGCTGTGCATACGCATATACCAGAAATCAGAAAATTCAATTTTTTTCATAATTAGTCAAACCAAAATAAGTTAATTCTCATAAAAAGTTTTAGTAGAACCTCCCTTAAAGGCCTTTTCATCAGTCAAGGGTTCCATCCAAACTCATATCTCTCCACCCTTCTCAACCATTTCCAATACCAATCAATTTTCAATATCCAACCATTTCATTAAACCATTATCACAACAATACCAACTCAGAGAAAATAACATAATCACCAACTCAAGAAAATCAATATAATCTAGAATTTCAGCAACCAAATCAAGTCAATCACAGTTCATAACCACAATTAAATCAAATTTATCCATTATTTGAACATTTAATCATATCACATTCATCCAAACAGACCAGATTAGTGCGTAAGACTCGCACAATCACAAAAAAAAAATATTTTTCACATCAATATCAATTTATAATAATTCCCTGATATAAAATATGTTTTAAGAAAAGCCCTCTACCTTAATTTAGTTGAAAATCAGTAATTATTAAACATAGCAAACCCTTTTTGATTCTTATCTCACAACAGTGGCATCAAATTCAACCATTTCCGCAGTAGCAAGAGCCACAAATGCAGCATGCAATAATGGTACCCAACCCTGAGACATTAACATCGGTAAATCCTTAACAATCGTATAACAGAATAACAACTATAAGGGTTTCAGGGAAAAAACAACTAACTAAAATTAAGGAGGAATGATGGAACAGAGCAACAGTAGCTCTGACAGTGGTTCTGGCAATGTCATCACTGCTTCCTGGTGGCCAGAGGCACGGCAGGACAATTTGAACAGAACCAGAAGGAGTAGGGGAAACCCCAAGTAGTTCCGACGAGCCCCAGCAGCAGCGACTTCCTCTGGGGACGACCCAGACAGCAGGGATAAATACAGAAGCTTTGGCGGTGGCGACGAAGCACGATGGTGACAAGCTGCTCTGTGCATTGCGTCTCTTCCTCTCTCCTCTGTCCAACAGCAGCAGCGACAACGAGCGTTCCTTTTGCAATGACGCCTTCGACGGTGACGACATCGGAGAGGAGGGTGGTGATATCCAACGATGACGTGCAGTGTGGCGGCGACTTCCTCTCTTCTAGCTCATGTTTTGTCCCCTCATTCTCTCTCTCTCTCTCCTCGACGATGATGGCGACGGTGACGATGACACCCAACCCTGCCGCCGCTATCTCCTTTCTATCCTCCCTATCTGCTATTCTTCTTTCTTCTATCGTATGTGTGTGTATGTGTTACAGGAATGAAAGTGGTAAGGGGATGGCGGCTAAGTTAGGGTTAGAGAGAGGGTGTATGTGTGAGTGTTGAGTTTTAGGGTTAGGGTTTTTAGAATTAGGTAAAAAGAGTAGTATTTGAAGTATAGTTCAATATAATTACTTTTGAGAATACTATTTATTTTTTAGCTCAAAAATTATTTTCAAATAAATACTCTAATTCAAAAATTATAGATAACCAAATTAGTTATTCTTTATTCATAAAATAAAATTTAAAATCTCAATATTCAAATTAAACTATATAAAATTCTCATTATTTTTTTATTACTAAAGCTTTAAATTCTAAATGAGAAAATACCTAAATATCTATGAAAATTATATGAGTTCTAGTTATTTTTAAACTCAAAGTCTCATAACTTTGATTTAATTTCTTTTGGTAAATAATTTTCAGAAATTAAAATTATAATTAAGTATACCAATTCACAAATAACTCAGTATTTAATTTCTAAATATCTGAGGTCTTACAATAGGTATTTTTAAAGTAGGGCAATTCTTTCACCCACATTTGAGAGTGTCCAGAAGGTAAACGATTTCGTATTGACAATCTTCTCAAGTATGGAAAAGGAGTATCTACGTTTTGACACAACATGTCAAACTGATGAGAATGAAGATATACAACAACATTGGTTCACAATAGAATTCCTAAATAACATCAATTGTTTAGGATTACCTAATCACAAGTTGACTTTAAAGGCAAGAGTCGCTGTAATGCTATTGCAAAACATAGACCGGACTTCAGGTTTATGGAATGGGACAAAGTTAATAGTTAACAAGCTTGGCAATAACATAATTGGAGCGATGGTAATGACTGGTAGAAATATTGGTGACAAAGTATACATTCCAAGAATGAAGTTGATCCCTTCAGATTCAGGATTGTCATTTAAGTTCCAACGGAAATCATTTTTATTAATAGTGTGCTTTGCAATGACCATCAATAAGAGTCATGGTCAATCATTATCACATGTAGGGATTTACTTGCAAAAAACAGTGTTTACTCATGCGCAACTTTACGTTGCTTTGTCAATAGTTAAGAGTCGTAGTAGCTTAAAGGTTCTAATTCTAAACGAAGACGGCAATCCAAAGTCATCAATAACAAATGTCATGTTCAAGGAAGTTTTAATAATATTTACGTAAGAAAAATAGTATTTTTATTTTAACATGTTATGATTTATATTTTTGTATGATTATTGATTATAGATATAACTAATTTATCTATAACTCTTATTTCTAACTTGGAATGAAATGTATAACAGGGAGCACAACATCAAATGGCAATTGCTTTTCTAATGAGGTTAGTAAAATACTAGGTTTCCATAAACATTCATTAGCCTTTTGATATAAAGTTTAGTGCAAAATTGATATTCTAATAAAATAGTTATATATGCTCTTATTTTCTTAGGATTCTTTCATTAGGGTTGGCAAACAGGCCGAAACCTATAATGACCTAACTTCCAGCACATCATGATCGTACCAAAAGTGAGACGTTACTAACCTAATTTCTTTATTATCTATTTAATATTGAGCCTTTATGCACTTAATCTATCGACAATATTTCTAAAAAGTTAAAACTTTTCCATCTTACAAGAAAAAACAACACATATTCACATACTTAATATTAATAATACATTATAATATTACTTACAAAAATAATACCAAAACCTACGCCTCTAAATAAAACTTCAACTAACAAGGCGAGAGAAAAAACAAATTCTAACAATAACTCAATTCGCAAACAAATTCTTCTATGCCTCTACAGCTTCAGAATAAACCTTCGTACTTGTAACTGAAAGGGTAGAAAGAGAGGGTAAGAACTGGGAAGTCCTTAGTAGGGTCAGGGTTAGAAGTTAAGTTCATTTTACTATTATTACCCAATAGCAACAAGTAACAGAAAATATTCAACTTAATAAATAAAGAACATAGAAGTCAAACACACAGCACACACACAATCACAGAGACACAACTCACAGAGAAATATGCACAACCAAGTATGATGCATGTCTATTTCTAGTGCAGGTAATGAACTCATCTGTCAATTTCTACCCACTCCCAACGAAATCTAACACTTTGGTCAGATATGGCTTTTCCAAAGCTTACTCCCAGACTAAGCACAGTATGGCATAACCTCTGTAAAAAAACCCTTGTCTTATAGGCGCAGCACTTTTAATGCTCATATATGCCTGTCATAAACCCTTGTAAGTGAACTTTGACTCATAGGCGCAGCTCCCGGGTACTCATGTATGTCTGGAAAAGCAATGTAACCTACGAGCGTCCCCGCGTTACGTTTAGCACTAAGGCCCAAACAAGGTTGCATCTGCTCTCATGTGGTAGATAGTCTTTTAAAATCTTTTTATCTTTTCATTCTACTCTCCTGTGGAAGATATCTGCTCTCTTGTGGCAGATATTTCTTTAGTTAATACATTCTTTTCTTTTCTATGCTCTGCTCTCATGTGGTAGAGATTCGTTATATTCTTTTAGTCTTCGCTCTTTGCTCTCCTGTGGCAGAGATCGCTTAATCATTTGCTTTTCTTTCTTCATTCTTTTACTTTCTTTCTTTTAATATCTCAAATTACAGATTACTCTGAAACATTTACTTTTTACTCAAAATACCCCCAAAACTTATATAATTACTATTTTTAAAAAATAATATTTATATTGGTGACAAATACTCTTTTCAAAACCAAAATCTTCTCTTGTGATCTTTCAAAATATCTACTTGATTTTTAATCCATTTTTGAGTTTTATGGTTACCGATTTTTCATAGCTTCTAATTTAATCTTTCAACCACCAAACCACAGCAAATTTAACAGCCCAAAAACATCCAGAACAGATACATTTTGGCAGCCTCATCAAAACGGAACATAAAACACTAAATCAACAATATTTCATCGAAATTCAAACACAAAATCATTCAATTTCAAGCCACAATCATCCAATCAACAATCACACATCAAGAACATATTTAATTATAACTGAATTACCAAACCCTACCTTTGTGTGACAGCCACCAAACCGAAACACCAAGGAAACTTTCTAAATGAGGAATCAAAGAAGAAAACATCAAAATCAGCTACTCGACCTCCTGGGCTCCCACTTGGCCAAACCATGCATGGAAGATCAGCGGTGCCACCGTTGATTTCTCCCGAATAGAAGTAACGTCAACATGAAGAGGAGAAAGATATGAAAGATGCTCACGCATCACAACACCAAACTTGAATTGTTGCTTGTCCTCAAGTAACCAAAACTAATATAGGCTTAGGATGTGAATTTGCATGAAAAGTGAGTGTTTAATTAAGCTCATGTCTCTTCTTAAAGTGGGGTTTATACATCGCAATCCTGAATAGTTTTGGCATCTCACTATCCTTTGAATCAGAGGAATGTCACTGTCATTTAGAATTGGAATCTAGATAATATTATGAATTATCTGGCCTTTATACTTTGGTTTAATCCTTGAACATAGCAAATTTTCTTTAATTTTATTTTCTTTAGTGCTTTGCACTTTGAGCCTAGCCATGACTTTAAATGCTTTGTCTCAAGTTTCACTTGACACAAAAATACCACGAGCACTTAACTGGGGAACTCTCTTTAGGTTCTGATTTTTCTTTCAGTTACTCCCAGACGGTGGTGCTCAAAGCCTTTGGCATACTCTGTTAAATGCACTTGATCTCGACTCTTAGTGCTCTATCTCAAGGATTACTTGACACATGTACACCATAAGCATATGACTAGGGAAGCAACTCTTTGAGTTTTTAATCATCTCTGACCTCCCTAGTCATTAATGCTCAGAGCCTTGGACCTTGTTTTTATTTTTCTTTTGCTGTTTCTTTTGCTTCAAGGATTAAGCTTTTGTTTACTTCAGAGAATTCATAATAATTCTCGAAATTATTATTCCTCATACATCAACATCCTTTTATTCAAATTCAAATATGCACTATTCATATCATGCATTTAAAATCACAAATAATACCACCACATTTAAGTAAATAAGAATACTCTTTGATATAAACTCTATTTCTCATGCAATACATCACTTCTTTTTCTTTTTATTTTGAATTCAAGCTCAGTGAGCGATACATGAGACAACCTTTTAGAACTAAAAGCAAATAATAGAATTAAAATAGAAAATAAAACTAGAACCTAGGAATTAAAACAACAAAAGATCATGCAGACACTAAGACAAAATAGCAGAAAATAAGAACATAACATAGTAATGGCAGAATAAAATAGGAAGTGAAAGGAACTTAGCCACCTCAGTCTCTATGGTGGGAATCTCTCTCCTCTGGCTATGGTCCATATGGGCCTCTCAGATGGCTAAAGCCCTATCTCAGCTGGGAAATCTCTTGGCACTGAGAGTCCTTAGCAGCTCTCATCTGATCAAGGGTGGTGGTGAGATACTCCCAAGGGTTGTCTTGTGTCACCCTCATTGCTCAATAGATGTAGTGTACTGCTGCTACCAGCGGCTATCCTACGTGATCCTCATCTGCTCAATAGAGGAAGTAAGCTGCTGCCAGTACTCCTGAGGTGGGAAGTAGTGTCTGATGAACGAAATTCTTATGCCGGTATAGAAATTAGCAATGAATCCAATCGTGAGTATAGTCTAACCGATGCGCAAATATCGCATCAAACAATTCTAAAATCTATGACCGAGAGTATTAGTCCTGGGTCATTCTCCCTAGGAATTGCAAATAAATGTTCTTGTTATTAGCTATGAAGTATGTTTGGGGTTTTTGAGTTAAGGAACAAGAAATGTAAATTGCAAAAGAAATAAACTAACAACTAAGAAAGCTCTTGGCAAGGTGTGAGAACTAGAAATCCCATCCTAGTTATCCTTATCAATTGTGATGAGAATTGTTTATTGCTCCCACTTAGTTAACCTCTAACCATGGAGGAAAGTCAAGTGGATGAATTAACTTGATTCCACACAAGTCCTAGCCAACTCCTAAGGAAAGACTAGCTTTAGTGGTATCCAAGTCAATTAGCAATCTCTAATTATCAATCAACAAAAGAGTTTGATAACTCAAGTGTCACTAATTACTCTACCTAGGCCAAGAAGAACAAAATCTAACTCATATCTAGAAGAGGCATTTCAACAAACACATAGAAGGCATTAAAGGTAAGCATTATTAATTGCAAGAATTAAAGGAATCTACAACTACAAAAGCAAGAGATTAACAATAGAAAGGCAAAACAATTATGAAACAACAAAGAACTTACCAATTGCATTGAAGGAAAAATGTAGATCTACAAAAAAAAGTTCATAAACTACAACTAACAATACAAAGGAATTACAAGAGAAGAAGAATTCTACAACTATAAGAGAACAATTGAAGATGAAAAAGAAAATTAAGCAAGAGAAGAAGAAGTAGATCTAGATCTAAACCTAATGCTAATTCTAGAGAGAAGAGAGAGCTTCTCTCTCTAGAAACTAACTAAAAGCATGTGAAAACTAAACTAAAAGATGCAGTGGCCTTCAACCTTTACCAAGATATCCTCTACAAGTCCATAAGCCTGTTTTCTTGAATTGTTTTCCATCTCTAGTGAGATTCTTGCAACTTGTACCTCAAGGATCCCTAGCTTCTCCATCACAGAGAGAGGCATGAGGTTTATACTTGACCCCAGGTCACACAGAGCCTTCTCAAAGGTCATGGTGCCTATGGTACAAGGTACTGAGAACTTTCCATGATTCTGTCTCTTCTGAGGTAATCTCTGCCTAGTCAAGTCATCTAGTTCTTTGGTGAGCAAGGGGAGTTCATCTTCCCAAGTCTCATTACTAAATAACTTGGCATTTAGCTTCATGATTGCTCTAAGGTACTTGGCAACTTGCTCTTCAGTAACATCTTCATCCTCTTTAGAGGAAGAATACTCATCAGAGCTCATGAATGGCAGAAGTAAATTCAATGGAATCTCTATGGTCTCAGTATGAGCCTCAGATTCTCATGGTTCCTCATTAGGGAACTCCTTGGAGGCCAGTGGACGTCCATTGAGGTCTTCTTCAGTGGAAATCATTGCCTTTCCCTCCTCTATGCATTCGGCCATGTGGGACGTGTTTATGGCCTTGCATTCTCTCTTTGGGTTCTCTTCTGTATTGCTTGGGAGAGTACTAGGAGGGAGTTCAGTAACTTTCTTACTCAGCTGACCCACTTGTGCCTCTAAATTTCTAATAGAGGACCTTGTTTCAGTCATGAAACTTAGAGTGGTATTAGATAGATCAGAGACTACAGTTGCTAAGTCAGAGTGGCTCTGCTTAGAATTCTCTGTCTGTTGCTGAGAAGATGATGAAAAAGACTTGCTATTGCTAAACCTATTTCTTCCACCATTACTGTTGTTGAAGCCTTGTTGAGGCCTCTGTTGGTCCTTCCATGAGAGATTTGGATGATTTCTCCATGAAGGATTATAGGTGTTTCCATAGGGTTCTACCATGTAATTCACCTCTTCCATTGCAGGGTTCTTAGGATCATAAGCTTCTTCTTCAGAAGATGCTTCTTTAGTTCTGCCTATTGCTACTTGTATTCCAGACAGACTCTGAGAAATGATATTGACTTGCTGAGTCAATATTTTATTCTAAGTCAATATGGCATTCAGAGTATCAATCTCAAGAACTCATTTCTTCTGAGTTGTCCTATTATTCGTAGGATTCCTTTCAGAAGTATACATGAATTGGTTATTTGCAACCATTTTAATGAGTTCCTGGGCTTCTTCAGGCGTCTTCTTCAGATGAAGAGATTCTCCAGCAGAGCTGTCCAATGACATCTTGCACAGTTCAGACAGACCATCATAGAAGATACCTATGATGCTCCATTTTGAAAGCATGTCAGAAGGACACCTTCTGATCAATTGCTTGTATCTTTCCCAAGCTTCATAGAGGGATTCACCTTCCTTCTGTCTGAAGGTCTGGACTTCCACTCTAAGCTTACTCAATTTTTGAGGTGAAAAGAATTTGGCCAGAAAAGCACTGACCAGCTTTTCCCAAGAGTTCAGGCTTTCCTTAGGTTGTGAATCCAACCATATTCTAGCTCTGTCTCTTACAGCAAAGGGAAAAATCATAAGCCTGTAGACCTCAGGATCAACCCCATTGGTCTTGACAGTGTCACAGATTTACAAGAATTCAGCTAAGAACTGATGAGGATCTTCCAATGGAAGTCTATGAAACTTGCAATTCTGTTGCATTAGAGAAACTAATTGAGGCTTAAGCTCAAAGTTGTTTGCTCCAATGGCAGGAATTGAGATGCTTCTCCTATAGAAGTCGGGAGTAGGTGCAGTAAAGTCACCAAGCACCTTCCTTGTATTGTTGGCATTGTTGTTGTTTTTGGCTGCCATGGCTTCTTCTTGTTTGAAAATTTCTATTAGGTCCTCTCCAGAGAGTTGTGATTTAGCTTCTCTTAGCTTTCTCTTCAAGGTCCTTTCAGGTTCAGGATCAGCTTCAACAAAAATGCCTTTGTCCTTGCTCCTGCTCATATGAAAGAGAAGAGAAGAAAGTATGGAATCCTCTATGTCAAAGTATAGAGATTCCTTGAGGTGTCAGAGGAAAAGAAGAATAGAAGGAGGAGGTAGAGAAGAGAGAATTCGAACGTATCAAGAGGGAGAGAGTTCGAATTACACATTGAGAAGGAGTGTTAGTCCCTTAAGTAGAAGGATGTGAGAAGGGGGGGAAAGAATTTTCGAAATTAAATTCAGAAAGATTTTGAAATAATTAAAAGAAATTTTGAAAATTTGGTTGATCATTTTTGAAAATTCCAAATTGAGGAAGTAATTAAGTGATTTTGAAAAAGATTTTGAAATTAGAACTCAAAAAGATATGATTGAAAATTATTTTGAAAAAGATGTGGTTGAGAATATATGATTGAGAAGATAGGGTTTTAAAAAGATATGATTGAAAGGATATGATTGAAAAATAATTTAAAAAGATTTGATTTTAAGATTAATGACTTGGCTAACAAGAAATTTAAAAGATATGATTCTAAATTCAAATATTGAACCTTTCTTAACAAGGAAGAAATTTTTGAATCAAATCACTAATTGTTAGCAAGGATTTTCGAAAATAGTAATAGAAAAAAATGGAAAGGATTTGATTTTGAAAAGATATGATTGAAAAGATATGATTTGAAAAAGATTTGATTTTGAAAAATTATGAAAATTTGAAAAAGATTTGAATTAAAAACAAAATTACCTCCTTGATGCTATCCTGGCGTTAAACGCCCAGAATGGATACCATTCTGGCGTTTAACGCCCAAAGTACTACCCTTTTGGGCGTTTAACGCCCAGCCAGGATAGGCGTTTAAACGCCAGTTTTCCTTACTCACTGGGCATTTTGAATGCCCAGCTTTTTCTCTGTAATTCCTTTGCTGTATGTTCTGAATCTTCAATTCTCTTTATTATTGACTTGAAAAGACATAATTTTGAATTTTTTTGAATTTTTAATGATGAGAGAGAACAACAACAAAATGAACTAAGTCATAAAAAACTAAGATCAAATAAACAATGCATGCAAGACACCAAACTTAGAAATTTTCATATTAGAGACACTAACAAATTGAGAATGCACAAAACAAGAGAATTTAAAGATCAGACCCAATAAAATCATCAAGAACAACTTGAAGATTAATGAAGAACATAATGCATATATTTTAGAAAAATGCAAGAAAATTAAAAGTTAAAAACATGCAAGACACCAAACTTAAAATGTGACACTAGACTCAAACAAGAAACATAAATTATTTTTTGTTTTATGATTTTGTAAATTTTTTTTGTATTTTTCAAAAATTAAATTGGAAAAAAGAAAAATAAGGATTTCAAAATTTTTAAAAGAATTCCAGGAATCATGCAATGTTAGTCTAAAGCTTCAGTCTAAAAAGATTAGACATGGCTAGCCAAGCNNNACTAGCTCCTGTGATGATAAAAGCATCATCTGAAACTCTAGAATTCATTCTTAAAAACTCTGAAGTCATAGAATAATTTATATTTTTTTTTGAAAATTTTTTGAAAATAAAATAAAAAATAAAATGCTTAAACATAAAATAAAATTACCTAATCTGAGCAACAAGATGAACCGTCAGTTGTCCAAACTTGAACAATCCCCGGCAACGGCACCAAAAACTTGGTGCACGAAATTGTGATCTCAACGGCGCCAAAAACTTGGTACGCTCGATCATAATCTCAATTCCTTTTCACAACTCCGCACAACTAACCAGCAAGTGCACTGGGTCGTCCAAGTAATAAACCTTACGTGAGTAAGGGTCGATCCCACGGAGATTGTCGGCTTGAAGCAAGCTATGGTCATCTTGTAAATCTCAGTCAGGAAGATTCAAATGGTTATGAAGTTTAAGATAATTAAAATATGAATAAAACATAAAATAAGATAGAGATACTTATGTAATTCATTGGTGAGAATTTCAGACAAGCATATGGAGATGCTTGTTGCTTCTGAATCTCTGCTTTCCTACTGTCTTTATTCAATCATTCATACTCCTTTCCATGGCAAGCTGTATGTTGGGGGATCACCGTTGTCAATGGCTATCGTCCGTCCTCTCAGTGAAAATGGTCCAAATGCGCTGTCACCGCACGGCTAATCAGCTATTGGTTCTCAATCATGTTGGAATAGGATCCATTGATCCTTTTGCATCTGTCACTACACCCAACACTCGCGAGTTTGAAGCTTGTCACAGTCATCCTATCCCAAATCCTACTCGGAATACCACAGACAAGGTTTAGACTTTCCAGATCTCAAGAATGGCCGCCAATAATTCTAGCCTATACCACAAAGGTTTTAATCTTAGATTAGAAACCCAAGAGATACATATTCAAGCTTGTTTGCATGTAGAACGGAAGTGGTTGTCAGGCACGCGTTCATAGGTGAGAATGGTGATGAGTGTCATATAATCATCATATTCATCATGTTCTTGTATGCGAATGAATATCTTAGAGAAGAAATAGGCTTGAGTTGAATAGAAAAACAATAGTACTTTGCTTTGATTCATGAGGAACAGCAGAGCTCCACACCTTAATCTATGGGGTGTAGAAACTCCACCGTTGAAAATACAAAAGTAATGAAGGTCCAGGCATGGTCGAATGGCCAGCCTCCATAAAGGTCTAAGATAGCATAAGACTAATCAAAGATGAAAATACATTAGCAAAAGGTCCTATTTATAGAGAACTAGTAACCTAGGGTTTACAGAAATGAGTAAATGATGCAGAAATCCACTTCTGGGACCCACTTGGTGTGTTCTTGGGCTGAGCATTGAAGCTTTTACATGTAGAGACTTTTCTTGTAGTTAAACGCCAGCTTTGGTGCCATTTGGGCGTTTAACTCTAGCTTTTATGCCAGTTCTGGCGTTTTGACGCCAGAATTTTTATGCTGACTTGGAACGCCGTTTTGGGCCATCAAATATCGGGCAAAGTATAAACTATTATATATTTCTGGAAAGCCCAGGATGTCTACTTTCTAACGCAATTAATAGAGCGCCAATTGGACTTCTGTAGCTCCATAAAATCTACTTCGAGTGCAGGGAGGTCAGAATCCAACAACATCTGTAGTCCTTTTTTAGCCTCTGAATCATATTTTTGCTCAGGTCCTCCAATTTCAGCCAGAAAATACCTGAAATTATAGAAAAACACACAAACTCATAGTAAAGTCCAGAAATATGAATTTTGAATAAAAACTAATAAAAATATATTAAAAAGTAATTAAAACATACTGAAAACTACCTAAAAAAACAATGTCAAAAAGCATATAAAAAATCCTCTCATCAGCCACCCCTCTAGTAAGTATCTCCAAATTTAGCATGTATGTGGCGCCTAACTTGAGAAAGCCAAGTTAGGCGCCATCCAATCCAAAACTTCCTCCAGGGTGTCCGAAACTCTGTCTTAATGCACCTGTTTCTGTTCTAATCACTCTGCATGATCCAAATACATGTAAAACAAAGGAAAAATAGTAGAAACTCAATGAAAACTAACCAAATACAAATCAAAGTAAAAATTAAACTTAAGGATATAAAAATATCGGGTTGCCTCCTGTCAAGTGCTTCTTTACCGTCACTAGCTTGTCGGTCAATTCTGCTAGTTCAGCAGATGAGTGGACCTTTGGCGATCAATCTCACCCCCAAGATAGTGCTTTAACCTCTGGCCATTCACCGTAAACCTTCTGTCAGAATTCTCCTCCTGGATTTTCACATGACCATATGGTGATGCTCTAGTTACCATAAATGGTCTGGACCACCGGGATTTCAGCTTCCCAGGAAAGAATTTGAGCCTTGAATTGAACAGAAGCACCCTCTGACCTGGCTCAAAGACTCTGATGGCAATCTTCTTATCATGTCATATCATGGTTCTCTCTTTATAGAGCTTGGCATTCTCAGAGGCAGAATATCTGAATTCATCAAGCTCATTCAGCTGAAGCATCGGCTTTATCCTTACAGCTTGGGCATCAAAGTTCAGAAACTTGTTGGCCCAATATGCTCTATGCTCTAGCTCAACTGGTAAGTGATAAACTTTACCATAGACCAACTGATAAGGGGACATGCCAATAGGAGTCTTGTATGTTGTTTGGTATGCCCAGAGAGGGACATCAAGCTTCCTAGACCAATCCTTTCTGGAAATGCTGACGGTCTTCTCTAGAATCCTCTTGAGTTCTCTATTAGAGACTTCAACCTATCCACTTGTCTGAGAGTGATAAGGGGTTGCCACTTTATGAAGGACTCCATATCTCTGCAGAAGTGAGTCCAGCTGTCTGTTGCAGAAGTGGCTTCCTCCTTCACTAATGAGTGTCCTTGGGACACCAAACTAGCTGAAAATATATCTCTGAAGAAAGCTCATCACCACTTTGGCATCATTGGTAGGCAAAGCCACAGCTTCTACCCACTTGAACACATAATCAACTGCCACCAAGATATAAGTGTTGGAGTATGAAGGTGGGAAAGATCCCATGAAGTCAATACCCCACACATCAAACAACTCAATTTCAAGAATCCCCTGTTGTGGCATCTCATGGTTGGCAGGGAGATTCTTAGCTTTCTCACATCTGTCACAGTTCTTCACAAATGCTCTTGTGTCCCTGGTATACAAAATCGTGATCATTCATTCCTTGGTAACGGCGTTGAAAACTTAATATGCACGTTCATAATCTTAGTTCTTTGTCACAACTTCGCACAACTAACCAGGAAGTGCACTGGGTCGTCCAAGTAATAAACCTTACGTGAGTAAGGGTCGATACCACGGAGATTGTCGGCTTGAAGCAAGCTATGGTCACCTTGTAAATCTCAGTCAGGCGGATTCAAATGGTTATAGATTTCTAATAATTAAAAGATAAATAAAACATAAAATAAAGATAGAGATACTTATGTCTTATGTAATTCATTGGTGAGAATTTCAGATAAGCGTATAGAGATGCTTTTGTTCCTTCTGAATCTCTGCTTTCCTACTGTCTTTATCCAATCGTTCCTACTCCTTTCCATGGCAAGCTTTATGTAGGGCATCACCGTTGTCAATGGCTACATCCCGTCCTCTCAGTGAAAATAGTCCAAAATGCGTTGTCACCGCACGGCTAATCATCTGTCGGTTCTCGATCCTGCTGGAATAAGATTAAGTAATCCTTTTGCATTTGTCACTACGCCCAGCACTCGCGAGTTTGAAGCTCGTCACAGCCATCCCTTCCCAGATCCTACTTGGAATACCACAGACAAGGTTTAGACTTTCCGGATCTCAAGAATGGCCGCCAATAATTCTAGCCTATACCACGAAGACTCTGTTCTCATGATCAGGAGGCTAAGAGATACACATTCAAGCTTGTTTGCATGTAGAACGGAAGTGGTTGTCAGGCACGCGTTCATAGGTGAGAATGATGATGAGCGTCACATAATCATCACATTCATCATGTTCTTGTGTGCGAATGGATATCTTAGAGAAGAAATAGGCTTGAATTGAATAGGAAAATAATAGTACTTTGCATTAATTCATGATGAACAGCAGAGCTCCACACCTTAATCTATGGTGTGTAGAAACTCTACCGTTGAAAATATATAAGTGATGAAGGTTCAGGCATGGCCGAATGGCCAGCCCCCTAAACGTGATCTCAGAATATAAAATTAGTCAAAGACTAACCAGAGATGTAAATACAATAGTAAAAAGTTTTATTTACACTAAACTAGTTACTAGGGTTTACAGAAATGAGTAAATGATGTAGAAATCCACTTCTGTGCCCACTAGGTGTGTGCTTGGACTGAGCATTGAAGCTTTCATGTGTAGAGGTCTTCCTTGAAGTTAAACGCCAGTTTATAACCTGTTTCTGGCGTTTAACTCTGCTTTGCAACCTGTTTCTGGCGTTTAACTCCAGAATAGGGCAGAGAGCTGGCGTTGAATGCCAGTTTGCGTCATCTAAACTTGGGCAAAGTATAGATTATTATATATTTCTGGAAATCCCTGGACGTCTACTTTCAAACACAATTGAGAGCGCGCCATTTGGACTTTTGTAGCTCTAGAAAATCCACTTTGAGTGTAGGGAGGTCAGAATCCAACAGCATCTGCAGTCCTTCTTCAACCTCTGAATCTGATTTTTGCTCAAGTCCCTCAATTTCAGCCAGAAAATACCTGAAATCACAGAAAAACACACAAACTCATAGTAAAGTCCAGAAATGTGAATTTTATTTAAAAACTAATAAAAATATACTAAAAACTAACTAAATTATAATAAAAATTATGTAAAAATAATGCCAAAAAGCGTATAAATTATCTGCTCATCACAACACTAAACTTAAATTGTTGCTTGTCCCCAAGCAACTGAAAATCAAATAGGATAAAAAGAAGAGAATATACTATAAATTCCAAAATATCAATGAAACTTAGCTCTAATATGATGAGCGGGACTAGTAGCTTTTTGCCTCTGAACAGTTTTGGCATCTCACTTTATCCATTGAAGTTCAGAATGATTGGCATCTATAGGAACTTAGAATTTAGATAGTGTTATTGATTCTCCTAGTTCAGTATGTTGATTCTTGAACACAGCTACTTTATGAGTCTTGGCCGTGGCCCTAAGCACTCTGTTTTTCCAGTATTACCACCGGATACATACATGCCACAGACACATAACTGGGTGAACCTTTTCAGATTGTGACTCAGCTTTGCTAAAGTCCCCAATTAGAGGTGTCCAGGGTTCTTAAGCACACTCTTTTTTTGCTTTGGACCTTGACTTTAACCGCTCAGTCTCAAGTTTTCACTTGACACCTTCACGCCATAAGCACATGGTTAGGGACAGCTTGGTTTAGCCGCTTAGGCCAGGATTTTATTCCTTTAGGCCCTCCTATCCACTGATGCTCAAAGCCTTGGATCCTTTTTATTACCCTTGCCTTTTAGTTTTAAGGGCTATTAGCTTTTTGCTCTTGCCTTTTGGTTTAAAGAGCTTTTGGCTTTTTTTGCTTGCTTTTTCTTTTTCTTTCTCTCTTTTTTTTTGCCATTTTTATTTTCTTTTTTTTTTGCAAGCTTTTGTATTCACTGCTTTTTCTTGCTTCAAGAATCAATTTTATGATTTTTCAGATTATCAATAACATTTCTCCTTTTCATCATTCTTTCAAGAGCCAACATATTTAACATTCATAAACAGCAAATTCAAAAGACATATGCACTGTTCAAGAATTCATTCAGAAAACAAAAAGTATTATCACCACATCAAAATAATTAAACCAATTTCAAGGATGAATTCGAAACTCATGTACTTCTTGTTCTTTTGTAATTAAAATATTTTTCATTTAAGAGAGGTGATGGATTCATAGGACATTCATAGCTTTAAGACATAGACACTTAGACACTAGTGATCATGTAATAAGACACAAACATAAATAAACATAAAGCTCAAAAACCAAAAAACAGGAAAATAAGAACAAGGAGATTAAGGAACGGGTCCACCTTAGTGAGGGTGGCGTCTTCCTCTTCTTGAAGAACCAATGGTGCTCTTGAGCTCCTCTATGTCTCTTCCTTGCCTTTGTTGCTTCATCCCTAGTGATTTTGGTGCTCCTATCCTTAGTTGCTCCCAATAGTTGTGTGGAGAAAAATGTATCCCTTGAGGCATCTCAGGGATTTCTTGGTGAGGGAATTCTTCATGCTCTTGTTGTGGTCCATGAGTGGGCTCTCTTGTTGTGGTCAAATGCTCTACAACCGAGCTATGGACCCTTGAGATGAATCTCTCCATCTCCCATGACTCGGAGGTGGACACTTTTGTCTTCCCTTTCCTCTTTCTAGAGGTTTCTCCGGCCTTAGGTGCCATAAATGTTATGGAAAAACAAAAAGCAATGCTTTTACCACACCAAACTTAAAAGGTTTGCTCGTCCCTGAGCAAAAGAAGAAAGAAGTGAGTTAGAAGAAGAAGAAAATGGAGGAGATGGAGGTGTGTGAATGGTTTGATTTGGAGGAGTAATGGAGGTGATTGGTGGAGGTTGTTTTGGGGAAGAGTGTTATGAAAAGGTGTGAAGAGGAGAGAAGAAAAGGTGGGGATCCTGTGGGGTCCACAGATCCAGAGGGGTCAAGGATTTAACATCCCTGCTCCAATTAAGCGTGTAAATGCCCTTAGAATGCATGTCTGGCGTTAAACGCCAGCTTGCTGCTTATTTTTGGCGTTTAACGCCACTTCCATGCTCTGTTCTGGCGTTAAACGCCAGTCTGGTGCTTGTTTCTGGCATTTAACGCTAGCTTGATGCTTCTTTCTGGCGTTAAACGCTAGTTTGATGCTTCTTACTGGCGTTTAAACGCCAGTAAATTCTTCCTCCAGGGTGAGCTATTTTTAATGCTGTTTTTCATTCTATTTTTGATTTTTCAGTAGTTTTTGTGACTCCACATGATCATCAACCGAAAAAAATAGAAAATAACAATAGAAAATAAATAAATATAATTAAATAACATTGGGTTGCCTCCCAATAAGCGCTTCTTTAATGTCAATAGCTTGACAGTGAGCTCTCATGGAGCCTCACAGATGTTCAGAGCATTGTTGGGACCTCCCAACACTAAACTTAGAGTTTGAATGTGGGGGTTCAACACCAAACTTAGAGTTTGGTTGTGGCCTCCTAACACCAAACTTAAAGTTTGACTGTGGGGGCTTTGGTTGACTCTGCAGTGAGAAAAGCTTTTCATGCTTACTCTCCATGGTTATAGAAGGAGATCCTTGAGTTTTAAACACAAGGATGTCCTCATTTAGTTGCAGGACCAACTCTCCTCTGTCCACATCAATCACAGCTTTTGCTGTGACTAGGAAGGGTCTTCAAAGGATGACACAAAAATTGTTGTGGGTAAGGAATTCCACAAAATATTTACGTTGCAAGTATAGCTCCAAACCAACAAACAACTCTCGCATCAAATTAAAATTATGATTTTGTCACAATCAACAAACCCCAAATAAGAAATAACCGGAGTATTTCGGACTCCGGGTCGTCTCACAAGGAGTTGCAATGAAGTGCTCAATTATTGGCTATGAAGATGCAAGGGGGGGTTTGGTTGATAAGAGGACAAGAAAATAAATGGCAAGAAAAGTAAATCAAGCAAGTAATTAAAGAAAAAAATTAATAAAGAGAGACATTCAGGGCAAAGATTGAGAATATAAGCTTTCTATCCTAGTCATGCAATGATTAATTCATCTTATTTAGTCAACTCCAACAAATAGGGAGAAAGTCAAACAAGATTAATCAATCATACCACAATAATAACGAGAATTTATCTTATTACGTCATCTCCAACAAAATCAAAACAAGAATTGAAAGAGAAATTTGAGAGTGATTAACCTAACTTTACCCTAATTTCTATCCTAAATCTAGAGAGTAGAGCCTCTCTCTCTAGAATTCTAACCTAGAACATGATGAAAACTAAACTATGACTAATTCCTCCATTTCCCCTTCAATCCTTGGGTTCAATAGCATTAGAAATGGGTTGGATTGGGCCCAAAATGAGCTGCAAAATCGCTGGGGGTGATTTCATTAAAGTGGGCCACGGACAGCATCGGCACGTGCGCGCAAAGTGCGCATGCGCGCCCCTATGCGTCAGGCAACATATAACAAATTTTATATCATTTTGAAGCCCCGGATGTTAGCTTTCCAACGCAACTAGAACCGCATCATTTGGATTTCTGTAGCTCAAGTTATGGTTGTTTGAGTGTGAAGAGGTCAGGCTTGACAGCTTTACGGTTCCTTCATTTCTTCATGAGTTCTCCCACTTTGCATGCTTTTCTTCTCACTTCTTCCATCCAATACTTGCCTTATGAACCTGAAATTACTCAACAAATACATCAAGGTATTGAATGGAATTAAAGTGAATTAAAATCACCAATTTTAGGGCCTAAAAAGCATGTTTTCACATTTAAGCACAAATCAAGGGAGAATTACAAAACCATGCTATTTCATTGAATAAATGTGAGAAAAGGTGATAAAATCCCCCAAAATAAGCACAAGATAAACCGCAAAATCGGGGTTTATCAAATCTCCCCACACTTAAACCAAGCATGTCCTCATGCTAAGAATAAAGAAGGACAAGAAAAGGTTATGAACATTTATTCAATGCAAATAAACTATATAAACCTATATATATGCATGCAACTAAATGCAAAATGATTCTACCTACTTGGTCACAAGCAAATCAATCTCCAAGAACATATATAAGCCAGTAGGGCAAAGGTCATATGACGACTCACAAACTCTACCAATTCAAATATCAAAATAAAGTTCAAATAGACTTGCAAGAAGAAAGCTCACGAAAGCCGGGAACAAGGAATTGAGCATCGAACCCTCACCGGAAGTGTATCCGCTCTAGTTGCTCTAGTGTATAGGGTCGATCACTCAATTCTCTTCTAATCATGCTTTCCATGATTTGTTTGTCATCTAACAATCAACAATTATTCAATGCATGCATACACTCATCATGAGGACTTATTCATAGGTTGTAATGGGGCTAGGGTCAAGGTAGGGATGCATATAGTCAAGTGAGCTTGGAATTTGAATCTTTGATTAGCCTAAGCTCTCACCTAACACATATAACAACCTATAAAATTTTAATACACAACCTAGCTACCAGTGATTCCCACTTTTGCACATACTCATATATTCTCTTTAATTCACATTCCATATGCATTGATTTTTATTGAACTTTACTTTGGGGTATTTTTATCCCCTTTTTATTTCTTTTTCTCTTTTTTTTCTTTTTCTATTATTTTTTCTTTTTATATATATATATTTTTTTCTACATTTTTTTTGAAAAATATATACAAACATATCAATGCATATGGTTTTACATATTTAATGCATAAGCATGTACCCAATTCCATGATTTTCAACAAAAATAAAAATTACACTTTTACCTCAACCAATGTCCCAAGTTTTCCATACCCAAATGATACACACTCTCACTAGCCTAAGCTAATCAAAGATCCAAATTAAGGACATTTATTGTTTTTCACTTAAGGGTAGTGATGTGCTAACATTAAGAACAAAAGGGATTAAATAGGCTCAAATTTGGCTAACAATGGTTGATGAAAGGTAGGCTATTTGGGTAAGTGAGCTAAATGAAATGATGGTCTCAATCATATAAATGCATGTATACATAAAACAATGGACATAAAGAATCAAACAAATCAAAGATTACAATCATAGAAAAAGAATACTGCACACAAGAATGGAAAATAAGTGGTTATAAGATGTAACCACACCATAAGGCTCAAAACTCACATGCTTGTGTTCTTAGCTCAAAAACCATGTTCCAAAATAAATTCTTCAAGCAAGTTCAACAAGAAAAATTTTTTTCAAATTGGTAGGGTGCCCTAAAACAATTTTTCTTGGAAGAGAAATCATCACCCTAACCAAGTGGTCCTAACATAAAAAAGAAGTGATAGAATATATACAAATTATAACTAACATGCAACCTATTATGCAATGCAACAACTAACTAATAAAGACAAAAATTTAAAAATTGGTGTTGAAAGAAAATTGTTACCCATGGAGACAGGTCGAATGACCTCCCCACACTTAGAAATTTGCACCGTCCTCGGTGCATGCAAACAAAAGCAAGGTGGATGGGTTGCTACAATTAATGAGTTTCTTCAAAGGGTTGTGCGGGTGAACTTGTTTGTTCCCCCATTTAGAAGCCTTTCCAATCCTTTTTCCTCTTGGTGGCCAACCTAAAAGGAAAGAAAAAGAAGGATAATTAAGCCCATAACAAAGATATCAAAGCAAATAGAACATAGGCGGGGGCTAATGCCAAATAAGAGTAAGGTTCTCACTACATGTTAGCTACGCATGTAAGTGAGAAAGCAATATAGGCAAAGGGCATATCAACTAATACTTGATGCAAGAACAAGTTAAATCATGAAGAGCATATTGAGCATCAAGCTTAATCAATAATTGACACAAACAAGATTAGTGGTAAGCGTGAGAGCATTTGGTCCCATCCTAACTTAATGATGATGAAGTATAAAAACAAGGGATCATGAGTCAGGAAGGACTAAAGCACTAATCTTGTGTGTAGAGCAAATATTACTTACGCGCGGATCGCCTGGCACAAAGTAGGCATAAAGTGGGCACAACTCTCGGATTTTAGTACTAGGAGTTGTGAAACCACAACGGCACGCGAGCGCACAGCGCGCTTGGGCGCCGATGCCCGATTTTTTTTTTTTGAAAAACAGGGCATTCTCCTAATCTATAAGCATTCTAAAACAATCAAAAATCAAATTTAACAACAAATCTTTTTGGTTTTTGAAAAATTTTCAAACATACTAAAACAAAACTTATACTATAAGTAAAATACAATTCAACAATAACTAGACTAATCAAAGCATGAATGCAACAAATAACCTATCAATAAAAGCAAAATGCATAAGAGTATGGAAAATAAGAAGAACTACCTACAATGGCAACTCCAATCACTTATTAACCAAATCTAAAAGAGAGTGGAAAGAGTTTACCATGGTGGGGTGTCTCCCACCTAGCACTTTTGTTTATTGTCCTTAAGTTGGACTTATGGGGAGCTCCTCTTAAGGTGGCTTGTGCTTGAAGCTATCCTTGAACATCCACCAATGCTTGAGTCTCCAATAAGCTCCATTCTTCAATGTTAATATCTTCAAGCCTTGATGGAGTTCTTCACAAACCATGAGCTCCCAAAGTTGATTTTCCTTGTGCGATCCAGGATCCCACACTTTGTTTTGACACCCATCTTCAAATTGATCATCATGATTCCAATTGGGTGGTTTAGCCTTGGAATTCTCAAAGAAACCTCCAAACAACTTCCTAGACCCAAATTTAGCTCCACACCAAACATTTCCATTCAACTTTGAGCATGCAACCATCATGAACTTAGAATGGTGTTTCCAACCACTACATAACTCTCTTCTATTCTTGATTCCACAAAGAGCTCTAAGTTGCCCATCCGTCTCAAGCAAACCATATTCAAGTGAGAAATTAAAGCTTAGGGATAAGAATTTTACCCACTTGAATGTTGTATTGGATGGTGACTTAGGAAGGGGTGGTCCTAATGATCTTGCAAGTTCCACTCCCTTGTGCTCTTCTTTGACTACCTCCACCTCTTCACAAGCTTCTTCAAATTCAACCTCTTCCTCTTGGTAGCTCTCTTCCAATTCAATCTCTTCTTCATTGCTTACCAAGGGCATGGGAGGTTGTGCATCTTCTTCTTTGATCTCAATTTCAAGCCCAATGGGAGAGGATTCAATTATAGATAGGAACTCCTCAATAATTGAATCCATCTCTTGATCAACCTCTTCAAAGTTTTCCACCATGATATGCCTTGGAGGTTGTACACCCTCCTCAACATCAATATCAAGCTTCTTGAAAGAGGGTTCTATAATGATACATTCCCATGGACTTCCAACATCTCCTAGGTCTTCAACCACTCCTTCCGGCTCAGTTGTCTCTTCTTCCTCCCCTAGTGGCAATTCTTTCTTCAACTCCTCTTCTTCACCTTGAAGCTCTAAACTCACTCCCTCACTATGCTCCTTGGTTTTTTCTCCACATTCGTCAATGGGAGTGCCTTGGTTGCTTAGGCTTAGTTGGGAGGAGGCCATATTGCTAACGGCTTCCACTAGAATAGCCATCTTGGCTCCTAGCTCTTTAAACTTCTTTTCATCCTCCTCGTGTCGCCTTAAGATATAAGATTCAAGATCTCTCAATTCCTGTGTGGGGGCTTCATCGGGAGGTGATGGTGGAAGAGAAGGTTCATCATTTGGGAGGGAGGTTTCATAATTGGAAGGTGGTTCATCTTGGTAAGGGTATGGAGATGGTGTATATTGAGGTGGTTCTTGAGAGTAATTGTGTTGGAATGGTGGTGGTTCCATGTATGGTTCATATGGCTCATAAGGTGGTTGGTATGGTGGATAAGAATTAGGGTCATAATGAGGTGTTTGGTGGTAGGGGGCTTGTGAGTAAGGTGATTCAAAGTCATGTTGAGGGGTTGGTTCATAGGCATGTGGTGGTGGTTGTTGACAATCACAATAAGGATCACCACATCCATTAGATTGATATGCATTAGGATGAGAGTTATACCCATAAGAATCCGGAGGTTGTTGTTGCCAAGAAGGTTGATCAATCCCTTGAGGCTCCTCCCATCCTTGATTGTTCCATCCTTGATGCACATCCACATTGTAGCTCCCATTCCCTACAACATAATTTGAGCCAAACTCATAGCCAAAGTGGTGAGAATTCATAGTAGCAAGAGAAACAAAAACTAAAAAAAATAAGCAACAAAGTCCTAAAGCTAACAAAAACTAACAAATAAGCGAAAAACAAACATATTCACAATATTCACAATAGCCAATAATATAACACCATTGCAACTCCCCGGCAACGGCACCATTAATTTGACACAAAAATTGTTGTGGGTAAGGAATTCCACAAAATATTTACGTTGCAAGTATAGTTCCAAACCAAAAAACAACTCTCACATCAAATTAAAATTATGGTTTTGTCACAATCAACAAACCCCAAATAAGAAATAACCGGAGTATTTCGGACTCCGGGTCGTCTCACAAGGAGTTGCAATGAAGTGCTCAATTATTGGCTATGAAGATGCAAGGGGGTTTGGTTGATAAGAGAACAAGAAAATAAATGGCAAGAAAAGTAAATCAAGCAAGTAATTAAAGAAAGCAATTAATAAAGAGAGACATTCATGACAAAGATTGAGAATATAGGCTTTCTATCTAAGTCATGCAATGATTAATTCATCTTATTTAGTCAACTCCAACAAATAGGGAGAAAGTCAAACAAGATTAATCAATCATACCACAATAATAACGAGAATTTATCTTATTACGTCATCTCCAACATTGGAAGAACGTATCATATTATCTTCCATGAGAGAAAGTCTAACAAGACTAGCTAATCTCAATCCAAAAGTCCTAACCAACTTACTAATTAAACTAGCAAAAGATTAGCGTCAATGGAAACAATATTCCATAAGTCCTAATCAACTCACTAATTAAATTAGCAAAAGATTAGCGTCAATGGAAATAATATTAGCTAACAACTCTAGATCACCAACATGAGTTGGGTTTTCATGACTCAAGATTGCCTAATTACTCTTTCCAAGCCAAGAATGCTCAAAATCTACTCTAACATCCTTCCAAGCATTTTATCAAACACTTGGAAGGCATAAAAGGAAAGCATAGTAAAAGTGCAAGGAAAGTAAATCTACACTACTCAATTGCAAGGAAAGTAAGATCTTAACTCAAATCAACAATAAAAAGAACATCAAACATAAAATTGCATTAAAGAAAATTAAGATCCAATAATTGTTCATAAACATAAAAGAGAGCAAAACAAGAAATTAACAAGAGAAAATAAGAAGATGAAGACAATAGAACACTAAAATGTAAGAGAATTAAGATCAAAACAAGAATTAAAAGAGAAATTTGAGAGTGATTAACCTAACTCTACCCTAATTTCTATACTAAATCTAGAGAGAGGAGAGAGCCTCTCTCTCTAGAATTCTAGCCTAAAACATGATAAAAACTATACTATGACTAAGTGTGTTGACTCTCCTTCAATCCTTGGCTTGAATAGCATTAGAAATGAGTTGGGTTGGGCCCAAAGTGCTTCAGAAATCGCTGGGGGCGATTTCATCTTTAGTGGGCCAAGCAGCATCGGCGCGCGCGCAAAGTGCGCGTGCGCACCCCTATACCTGAAGCAACATATGGAAAATTTTATATCATTTCGAAGCCCTAGATGTTAGCTTTCCAACGCAACTAGAACCGCCTCATTTGGACCTCTGTAGCTCAAGTTATGGTCGATTGAGTGCGAAGAGGTC
>NC_029794.2:97588211-97621148 GCF_000816755.2 Arachis ipaensis
ATGACTCAAGATTGCCTAATTACTCTTTCCAAGCCAAGAATGCTCAAAATCTACTCTAACATCCTTCCAAGCATTTTATCAAACACTTGGAAGGCATAAAAGGAGTAAAAAGTAAAAGTGCAAGGAAAGTAAATCTACACTACTCAATTGCAAGGAAAGTAAGATCTCAACTCAAATCAACAATAAAAAGAACATCAAACATAAAATTGCATTAAAGAAAATTAAGATCCAACAATGTTCATAAACATAAAAGAGAGCAAAACAAGAAATTAACAAGTAAAACTAGAAGAGCAAAGACAATAGAACACTAAAATATAATGAGAATTAAAATCAAAACAAGAATTGAAAGAGAAATTTGAGAGTGATTAACCTAACTTTACCCTAATTTCTATCCTAAATCTAGAGAGAGGAGAGAGCCTCTCTCTCCAGAATTCTAACCTAGAACATGATGAAAACTAAACTATGACTACTTCCTCCATTCCCCCTTCAATCCTTGAGTTCAATAGCATCAGAAATGGGTTGGATTGGGTCCAAAACGAGCTGCAAAATCGCTGGGGGCGATTTCATTAAAGTGGGCCACGGACAGCATCGGCGTGCGCGCGCAAAGTGCACGTGCGCGCCCCTATGCATCAGGCAACATATAGCAAATTTTATATCATTTCGAAGCCCCAGATGTTATCTTTCCAACGCAACTAGAACCGCCTCATTTGGACCTCTGTAGCTCAAGTTATGGTTGTTTGAGTGTGAAGAGGTCAGACTTGACAGCTTTACGGTTCCTTCATTTCTTCATGAGTTCTCCCACTTTGCATGCTTTTCTTCTCACTTCTTCCATCCAATACTTGCCTTATGAACCTGAAATTACTCAAAAAACACATCAAGGTATCGAATGGAATTAAAGCGAATTAAAATCACCAATTTTAGGGCCTAAAAAGCATGTTTTCACATTTAAGCACAAATCAAGGGAGAATTGCAAAACCATGCTATTTCATTGAATAAATGTGAGAAAAGGTGATAAAATCCCCCAAAATAAGCACAAGATAAACCGCAAAATCGGGGTTTATTAATGGAGTCATCCTCATCCTTCCCAGTGTTTAGGATTATGAAATCAGCAGGGATGTAAAGGCCTTCAACCTTTACTAGCACATCCTCTACTAGTCCATAAGCCTGTTTTCTTGAGTTGTCTGCCATGTCTAATGAGATTCTTGCAGCTTGTACCTCAAAGATTCCCAGTTTCTTCATTACAGAGAGTGGCATGAGGTTAATGCCTGACCCCAGGTCACACAGAGCCTTCTCAAAGGTCATGGTGCATATGTTACAGGGAATTAGGAATTTACCAGGATCCTATTTCTTTTGAGGTAATTTCTGCCTATCCAATGCATTTAGTTCATTGGTGAGCAAGGGAGGTTCATCTTCCCAAGTCTCATTACCAAATAATTTGGCATTCAACTTCATGATTGCACCAAGGTACTTAGCAACTTGCTCTTCAGTAATGTCTTCATCCTCTTCAGAGGAAGAACAATCATCAGAGCTCATGAAGGGCAAAAGGAGGTTCAATGGAATCTTTATAGTCTCTAGATGAGCCTCAGATTCCTTTGGTTCCTCAAAGGGAAACTCCTTATTGGGCACTAAGCGTTCCAGGAGGTCTTCCTCACTAGGATTCACGTCCTCCTCCTCCTCTCTGGGTTTGGCCACACCAAGTAAGGTAATGGCCTTGCACTCTCTTTTTAGATTCTCTTCTATATTGCTTGGGAGAGTACTAGGAGGAGTTTCAGTGACTCTTTTACTCAGCTGGTCCACTTGTGCCTCCAAATTTCTAATGGAGGACCTTGTTTCATTCATGAAACTTAGAGTGGCCTTAGATAGATCAGAGACTATATTTGCTAAGCTAGATGGATTCTGCTCAGAATTCTCTGTCTGTTGCTGAGTAGATGATGGAAAAGGCTTGGTATTGCTAAACCTATTTCTTCCACCATTATTAAAGCCTTGTTGAGGCTTTTGTTGATCCTTCCATGAGAAATTTGGATGATTTCTCCATGAGGGATTATAGGTGTTTCCATAGGGTTCACCCATGTAATTCACCTCTGCTATTGCAGGATTCTCAGGATCATAAGCTTCTTCTTCAGAAGATGCCTCTTTAGTACTGTTGGATGCAGCTTGCAATCCATTCAGACTCTGAAAAATCTTATTGACTTGCTGAGTCAATATTTTGTTCTGAGTCAATATGGCATTCAGAGCATCAATTTCAAGAACTCTCTTCCTCTGAGGCGTCCCATTACTCACAGGATTCCTTTCAGAAGTGTACATGAACTGGTTATTTGCAACCATGTCAATGAGTTCTTGAGCTTCTGCAGGCGTTTTCTTTAGGTGAATGGATCCACCTGCAGAATGGTCTAATGACATCTTAGATAATTCAGACAGACCATCATAGAATATATCCAGGATGGTCCATTCTGAAAGCATGTCAGAAGGACACTTTTTGGTCAGTTGCTTGTATCTCTCCCAAGCTTCATAGAGGGATTCACCTTCTTTCTGTTTGAAGGTTTGAACATCCACTCTAAGCTTGCTAAGCTTTTGAGGAGGAAAGAACTTGGCTAAGAAAGTCGTGACCAGCTTATCCCAAGAGTTCAGGCTATCGTTAGGTTGAGAGTCCAACCATATTCTAGCTTTGTCTCTTACAGCAAACGGGAAAAGCATAAGCCTGTAGACCTCGGAATCAACCCCATTGGTCTTAACAGTATCACAGATTTGCAAGAATTCAGTTAAGAACTGAAAAGGATCTTCTGATGGAAGTCCATGAAACTTGTAATTCTGTTGCATCAGAGAAATTAATTGAGGCTTAAGCTCAAAGTTGTTTGCTCCAATGGTAGGGATTGAGATGCTTCTTCCATGTAAATTGGAATTTGGTGCAGTAAAGTCACCAAGCATCTTCCTTGCATTGTTATTATTTTCGGCCATGTCTCCTTCTTTTTCGAAAATTTCTGTCAGATTTTCTCCAGAGAGTTGTACTTTAGCTTCCCTTAGCTTCCTCTTCAGAGTCCTTTCAGGTTCAGGATCAGCTTCAACAAGAATGTTCTTATCCTTGTTCCTGCTCATATGAAAAAGAAGAGAACAGAAAATATGGAATCCTCTATATTACAGTATAGAGATTCCTTTATGTGAGTAAAAAAGAAAAAGAATAGAGGAAGAGAAATTCGAACACAGAGGAGGAAGGGGTTCAAATTTTTGAGAAGAGAAGTGTTAGTAAATAAATAAAATAAATATAAAGAGAGAGATGGAAAGAATTTTGAAAATTAAATACAATAAAAATATTTCTGTTTTTAATTTAAAATTAAAATTAAAATATGAAATTTTAAAAAGAAAAATAAAATTAAATCAAATTAGAATTTAAAACAAATAGTTAATCAAAAAGGAATTTTGAAAGAGAGGAAGGTGATTTTCGAAAATTAGAGAGAGAAAAGTGGTTGGGTGGTTTTGAAAAAGATAAGAATCAAACAAAAAGATAGGATTAATTTGAAAAAGATTTGAAAATCAATTTGAAAAGATAAAAGGTTAGAAAAGATTTTGAAAAAGATGTGACTGAAACTTATTTTGAAAAAGATTTGAAAAAGAAATTTAAAAAGATTTGAATTTGAAAATTAAAGTTGATTACTTGACTAACAAGAAACTTAAAAGATATGATTTTAAATTTTAAAGATTGAGCCTTTCGTAATAGGCAAGTAACAAACTTAAAATTTTTAAATCAATCACATTAATTGTTAGTAAAGATTTTAAAATTATAGAATAAAATAGGAAAAAGATTTCGAAAATCAATCATAAAGTTTTCGAAAATATGAAGGAAAAATTGAAAAAGATTTGATTTTTGAAAAAGATTTGAAAAAGATAGAATTTTTAAATTGAAAATTTGATTTGACTCATAAGAAACAACTAGATTTTTAAAACTTTTTGAGTAAATTAAATCAAATTTTCGAAAATTTATGAGAAAAAAGGGGAAAGATATTTTTTTTATTTTTGAATTTTAATGATGAGAGAGAAAAACATCAAAAAGACTCAATGCATGAAAATTTTGGATCAAAACAAATGATGCATGCAAGAACACTATGAATGTCAAGATGAACACCAAGAACACTTTGAATGTCAAGATGAACATCAAGACTTATTTTTGAAAATTTTTAAGAAAAGAAAAACATGCAAGACACCAAACTTAAAAATTTTTATTCTCTAGACACTAATAATTTGAAAATGCATATGAAAAACAAGAAAAGACACCAACAAGAAAAATTTAAAGATCAAACAAAGAAATTCATCAAGAACAACTTGAAGATCATGAAGAACAAGAAAGAAACTCAATGCATGAATTTTCAAAAAATGCAAGAAAGTTTGAAAAATACGCAATCGACACCAAACTTACAATTTGACACAAGATTTCAACAAGAAACAAATAATTATTTTTGGTTTTTTTTATTTTATTAAATTTTTTTTGGATTTTTCAAAAATTATTTTGAAAAAGAAAAATAAGGATTTCAAAATTTCTAATGAGAATTCCAGGAATCATGCAATGTTAGTCTAAAGCTCCGGTCCAGGAATTAGACATGGCTTACTAGCCAGCCAAGCTTTCAGTGAAAGCTCCGGTCCAAAACACTAGACATGGCCAATGGTCAGCAAAGCTTTAGCATACAAATCAGGCATACAACAGCTGATACAATGGGAGTCCAAGGACTCTTTGTGATGATAAGTTGAAACCTCGGTCCAAAAGAATTAGACATGGCTTCACAGCCAGCCAGACTTCAACAAATCATCATGAAACTCTAGAATTCATTCTTAAAAATTCTGAAGCCATAGAATAATTTATTTTTAAAAATTTTTGAAAATTTTTCGAAAATAAAAAGAATAAAAACAAAAACTTAAAATTAAAATTAAATTACCTAATCTGAGCAACAAGATGAACGGTCAGTTGTCCAAACTCAAACAATCCCCGGCAACGGCGCCAAAAACTTGGTATGCAAAATCGTGATCGTTCATTCCTTGGTAACGGCGCTGAAAACTTAATACGCATGTTCATAATCTTAGTTCTTTGTCACAACTTCGCACAACTAACCAGCAAGTGCACTAGGTCTTCCAAGTAATAAACCTTACGTGAGTAAGGGTCGATCCCACGGAGATTGTGGCTTGAAGCAAGCTATGGTCACCTTGTAAATCTCAGTCAGGCGGATTCAAATGGTTATAGATTTTTAATAATTAAAAGATAAATAAAACATAAAATAAAGATAGAGATACTTATGTAATTCATTGGTGAGAATTTCAGATAACCATAGAGAGATGCTTTTGTTCCTTCTGAATCTCTGCTTTCCTGCTGTCTTCATCCAATCATTCCTACTCCTTTCCATGGCAAGCTTTATGTAGGGAATCACCGTTGTCAATGGCTACATCCCGTCCTCTCAGTGAAAATGGTCCAAAATGCGCTGTCACCGCACGGCTAATCATCTGTCGGTTCTCGATCTTGCTGGAATAGGATTCAGTAATCCTTTTGCGTCTGTCACTACGCCCAGCACTCGCGAGTTTGAAGCTTGTCACAGCCATCCCTTCCCAGATCCTACTCAGAATACCACAGATAAAATTTAGACTTTCCGGATCTCAAGAATGGCCGCCAATAATTCTAGCCTATACCACGAAGACTCTGATCTCACGATCAGGAGGCTAAGAGATATACATTCAAGCTTGTTTGCATGTAGAACGGAAGTGATTTTCAGGCACGCGTTCATAGGTGAGAATGATGATGAGCGTCACATAATCATCACATTCATCATGTTCTTGTGTGCGAATGGATATCTTAGAGAAGAAATAGGCTTGAATTGAATAGAAAAACAATAGTACTTTGCATTAATTCATGGGGAACAGTAGAGCTCCACACCATAATCTATGGTGTGTAGAAACTCTACCGTTGAAAATACATAAGTGATGAAGGTTCAGGCATGGCCGAATGGCCAGCCCCCTAAACATGATCTCAGAATATAAAATTAGTCAAAGACTAACCAGAGATGTAAATACAATAGTAAAAAGTTCAATTTATACTAAACTAGTTACTAGGCTTTACAGAAATGAGTAAATGATGTAGAAATCCACTACCGGGCCCACTAGGTGTGTGCTTGGGCTGAGCATTGAAGCTTTCATATGTAGACGTCTTCCTTGGAGTTAAACGCCAGTTTGTAACCTGTTTCTGGCGTTTAACTCTGCTTTGTAACCTGTTTCTGGCGTTTAACTCCAGAATAGGGCAGAGAGCTGGCATTGAACGCCAGTTTGCATTATCTAAACTTGAACAAAGTATGGACTATTATATATTTCTAGAAAGCCCTGGATGTCTACTTTCCAACACAATTAAGAGCGCGCCATTTGGACTTCTGTAGCTCTAGAAAATCTACTTTGAGTGAAGGGAGGTCAGAATCCAACAGCATCTGCAGTCCTTCTTCAACCTTTGAATCTGATTTTTGCTCAAGTCCCTCAATTTCAGCCAGAAAATACCTGAAATCACAGAAAAACACACAAACTCATAGTAAAGTCCAAAAATGTGAATTTTATTTAAAAACTAATAAAAATATACAAAAAACTAACTAAATCATACTAAAAACTATGTAAAAATAATGCCAAAAAGCGTATAAATTATCCGCTCATCAGTCCCGGAAGAGAGTCGGCCAGTAAAAACCGCTCTGAAGGACCTTTGTAGCTCTCTTTTCAAAGAATCTGCTTTGTTTCCTCATCTGAGACACACCTCCGGATTATACCATCTGAGCATCTTTTAAAAAGATAAGGTTCCTCCCAAAAGTAGTACTTTGCATCACTCAGTAGCTTCTTAACTTGTTGTTTACTGTACTCTTTTGGGATGAACTTCATGGCTTTGTAATTTGCAATGTCCGCAAACCATGGAGCCTGCTGAATGACAAAAAGTTGCTCATCCGAAAATGTCTCAATTACAGCTGTGGGTGGTTGCATTCCTTCTTAAGGCTCAATTCTGGAAAGGTGGTCAGCCACTTGATTTTCTGACCCTTTCCTGTCCTTGATCTCAATATCAAACTCCTGAAGGAGCAGCACCCATCTGATTAATCTTGGTTTAAAATCCTGTTTGGTTAGAAGGTACTTAAAAGCAGCATGATCAGTATAAACAATAACCTTAGAACCAATTAAATAGAACCTAAACTTATCAACAACATATACAACAACTAATAATTCTTTTTCTGTAGTTGTGTAATTCTTTTGAGCATCATTTAATACGACTAGCATAGTAAATGATATGCATAAGCTTGCCTTGCCTCTGTTCTAAAACAGCTCCTATAGCATAATCACTAGCATCACACATTAATTCAAATAAAAAAATCCCAATTTGGAGGAGCCATGACGGGAGTAGAGGTAAAGTTTGATTTTAGAGTTTCAAAGGCATGCAGACAGTCATCATCAAATATAAAAGGAACATCAGCAACCAATAGGTTGCTCAATGGTTTAGCAATTTTGGAAAAATCTTTTATAAATCTTCTGTAAAATCCTGCATAACCCAAGAAACTCCTGACTTCCTTAACATTAGTTGGTGGTGATAATTTTTCAATTACCTCCACCTTGGCTATATCAACCTCAATTCCCTTGCTTGAAATCCGGTGTCCAAGAACAATACCTTCGATAACCATAAAATGACATTTCTCCCAATTTAAAACAAGGTTTGATTCTTGGCACCGTTTCAAGACCAAAGATAAATGCTTAAGGCAGGATTCAAAAGAATTACCAAAAATAGAAAAATAATCAATAAATACCTCAATAAACTTTTCAACCATATCAGAAAAAATTGAAAGCATACACTTCTGAAAAGTTGTTGGAGTATTACAGAGTCCAAACGGCATTCTTCGGTAAGCAAATACTCCAAAAGGACATGTGAGTGCCATCTTTTCTTGATCTTGAGGGTCCACTGCAATTTGGTTATATCCAGAATATCCATCTAGAAAAAAAATAAAAAGCATGACCATCTAGCCTCCCAAGCATCTGATCAATGAAAGGTAGGGGAAAGTGATCCTTCCTTGTAGCAGTGTTGAGCCTCCTGTAATCTATGCACATTCGCTATCCTGTGACGGTCCTTGTAGGAATGAGCTCATTCTTTTCATTCTTGATCACTGTCATCCCTCCTTTCTTGGGAACTACCTGCACAGGACTCACCCAAGGGCTGTCAAAAATAGGGTATATAATCTCGGCTTCCCATAGTTTCATTACCTCTTTTTGGACCACCTCTTTCATAGTTGGATTTTGTCTCCTTTGTGGTTGCACAACTGGTTTAGCATCATCTTCAAGAAGGATCTTGTGCATACACTTGGTTGGACTAATCCCCTTTAAATCACCAATGGTCCACCCAAGTGCCGCTTTATGACTCTTGAGCACCGTGATAAGCGCTTCTTCCTCCTCAGGCTTTAAGGAAGAGCTAATAATCACTGGGTATGAATCATTTTCACCTAGGAATATATATTTCCAAGAAGGAGGCAAAAGCTTGAGCTCAAGCTTAGGGACTTCTCCCTCCACCTTAGGCGTGCTCACCATATCCTTCTGAGGTGGTGAATCATCAATCTCAAGCAAATCATCCTCAGAAAGAGGATCCAGAATATCATCAAGTACCTCAGCTTCTAGTACCTCTTGAACAAGTGGTTCAAAAACATCAACTCGCATACACCCCTCAGAATCATTAGGGTGTTTAATAGCTTCAAACACGTTAAGGACCACCTGTTCTTCATTGACCCTCAGGGTTAATTCACCCTTTTGCACATCAATTAGAGCACTACTTGTAGCTAAAAAGGGTCTTCCAAGAATAATAGAGGACTTTTTGTCCTCTTCCACATCCAATATGACAAAATCAGTAGGAAAAATAAATAGACCCACTTTCACAAGCAAATCCTCAACAACCCCACAGGAATTCTAATAGAAAGATCAGCAAGTTGAAGAGAAATACGAGTGAGTTTTACCTCCTCAATTTGGAGCTTTTTATTCACTGAGAGTGGCATGAGGTTGATGCTAGCTCCAAGATCACACAAAGCTCTCTGAATAGTGATATCTGCACTGGTGCAAGGAATTACAAAGTTTCCTGGGTCCTTCATCTTCTCAGGAAGGTTATGCTGAATAATAGCACTGCATTCCTTGGTCAACACCACTGTCTCATTTTCCTTCCAATTCCTCTTGTTAGTCAACAATTCTTTCATGAATTTAGCATAAATATGCATTTGCTAAAGAGCCTCAGCAAAAGGAATATTGATTTGAAGCTTCTTGAAGACTTCTAAAAATCTGGAAAATTGCTTGTCTTTGGAAGCCTTCTGAAGCCTCTAAGGGTATGGCATTTTAGGCTTGTACTTAGGAGCCTTAGGCAGTGTAGGATGAGTGTCAAGAGAGACTGGGAAGGGGTTGTCTGCACGCCTAGGAGGGACGTGTTCCACCTCCTCTTTCTTCTCCTCTGAAGCTTCTTTTTCAACTAGCTCCTGACGAGCGAGATTTAATGTCGGTAAAGAATGAAAATAATCGCGTTGTAAGTATAGTTTCTAAACCAACAGAAAATTCCTTCGTACAAACGTTTTGGTTGTCACAAGTAACAAACCCCTTTAAAATTGATAACCGAAGTATTTAAACCTCGGGTCGTCTTCTCAAGGAACTGCAGGGAAGTATGTTCTTATTATTGGTTATGAAGATTGTAAATTGGGGTTTTGAAAGTAAGGAGCAAGTAATTTGAATGACAAGTAAAATAAATAAATAACTGTAAAACACACTTTTGGTAAGGTATGAGAAATTGGAAGTCCTATCCTAGTTATCCTTATCAATGGAGATGAGAATTGAATTTTAATCCCACTTAGTTAGCCTTTACTAAAGCAAAGGAAGATCAAGTGGATTAATTAGTCTGATCTTCAGGTCCTAGTCAATTCCTAAGAAAGGGCTGGAATTATTGAAGTTCAATTCAATTAGCAAAGATAACAATTATCAATCATGTTGAGTTTGATAACTCCTGAGTTACTGATTTCTTAACCAAGACCAAAAGGGGAAAAGTAAATCTACTGGAATAAAAATGTCTTCAGATTGGAAGCAACAGTAACATAAATAAAAGAGAGCAATCATAAACTAAAATACCTCAAATAGCATTAATTAAGAGAATAATCTATAACATAAAAACGTTCATAAATTAAATTGAGAAGATAATTAATTAAAAGGAATGTTGAACCTGATAAAAAGGGGCAATCATGAAAGCAAGAAAACTCCTAAATCCTAATCCTAAGAGAGAGAGAGGAGAGAACCTCTCTCTAAAAACTACATCTAAATCATGAAAAGTGAATAATTGGCGACTCTCCTCTGAATGGATGCATTCCCCCACTTCATAACCTCTGATCTGTGCCTTCTGGACTTGGATTTCGGCCAAAAAGGGCTTCAGAAATCGCTGGGAGCGTTTTCTGTAATTTCTGGTGCGTGGCCTCTGACACGCGTCCGCGTGGGTCACGCGGTCGTGTCATTTGGGGTTTTCCTTGTCACGCGTTCGCTTCGGTCAAGCGCCCGCATCATCTGCGTTTTGCTCGTGGCGCGCGATCGTGTCATTCACGCGTTCGCGTCGCTGCCTTTTCACGCTAGGCATGTGGCCACGTCGTCCATGCATTCGCGTCACTGCCAGCTTCTTCAAAAACTCCATTTTGTGCTTTCCTTCCATTTTTGTATGTTTCCTTTCCATCCTTTAAGTCATTCCTGCCTTAGAAGATCTGAAACTACTCAACACACAAATCACGGCATCGAATGGTAATAAAAGGGTAATTAAAATAATTATTTTTAAAGCATAGGAAACATGTTTTTCACATACATCACATAATAAGGAAGGGAAAGTAAAACCATGCAATTAACATGAATAAGTGAGTGAAGGATTGAATAAATCACTTAAATTGAGCACAAAATATATCATAAAATATGGGACCTTGGTCTCAGAACCAGCTACTTTACCACTCCTCAATTGAATAGCCTTGGAATCTTATCTTGGGTTTACCACTGTATCACCAGGAAGTGTATTTGGAGGCTTCTCAGGTACTTGTTTGCTCAACTGGCCTACTTGCACCTTGAAGTTTCTGAGTGAAGCTCTAGTTTCCTGCATAAAACTAGCCAGAAGTGCTTCCTAATCAGTGTTCTTCTGGGGTTGAGAATTTGCCTACTGAGGTGGTTGTTGTTGAGAAGATTGAAACTGACGGTTATTATAATTATTCTGTTGAAAACTGCCCTGAGAATTATTGTTAAAATTCTGTGGCCTCTAAGGTTGCTCTCTCCACCCTAAATTTGGGTGATTTCTCCACTCCTGATTATAGGTCTTGGCATATGGATCATTATTGGGGTTTTCTAGGAGCATTCCCCATGTAGTTAACCTATTCAGAAGGAAATTGAGCAAAATCATAATTCTCACCTTGCATAAAGCTACCACTCATGTCATAAGGAGCCTCTTGAGGGGCATTTTGAGTATTAATAGCTAAAACCTGCATCCCACTCAAGTGCTGAGTAAGCATTTTAATCTGCTGAGACATAACTTTGTTCTAAGCAAGAATCGCATCCAAGGTCTCTACTTCCAAAATGCTTTTCTTCTGAGGAGTCCCAGAGTTCACAAGATTCCTGTTAGATGAGTAGAGATATTGGTTATTAGCAACCAATTAAATAAGCTCAGTAGTCCCTTCAGGAATCTTTTTTATGTGCAATGAACCACCTGCAGAATTATCTAAACACATTTTGGACATTTCACATAGACCCTCATAAAAGATCTCTGGCTGAGTCCATTTAGAAAACATGTCAGGGGGAATTGCCTGCTCAGCAACTTGTACCTCTCCCAAGCTTCATAGAGGGTCTCACCATCTCTCTTCCTGAAGGTCTGAACCTCCACCCTTAGCTTAGTCAGCTTCTGTGGTGGGAAGAATTTAGACAAAAATCCAGTGACTACCTTATCCCAAGTGTCCAAGCTCTCCTTGGGTTGAGAATCTAGCCACAGCTTTGCTAGATCCCTCACAGTAAATGGAAAGAGCATGAGCTTTTAAACCTCAAGATTCACTCCATTCGTTTTCACAGTAACACAAATCTGCAGGAAATTAGAAATAAATTGGTTAGGATCTTCCTGCAGGAGTCCATGATACTAACAATTCTGCTGCACCAGAGTGACTAACTGAGGCTTTAGTTCAAAGTTGTTTGCAGCTATAGGAAGCACCACAATACTGTTCCCATAGAGATTTGGATTGGGGGGCAGTGTATGAGCCAAACACTCTTCTAGGTTGTTCATTCTCATTCAGATTTGCCACATTGGCATTAACAGCACGATTGTGATCCATAGTAGACTCTGCAGCTTCCTTTTCAAAGGTCTCACTTAAATTTTTACTAGCCTTGTAAAGTCTAGCTTGTTGCAAGTGCTGCCTCAAAGTCCTTTCAGGTTCAGGATCAAAATCTATAAGAGGTTTCTTGTCTCTGTTCCTGCTCATTAACAAACAGAAAACAAGAAAAGTGGGATTCTCAACGTCAAAGTGTAGAGAATTTCCAGTGAAGCAACCTGTGTAAAGAAATAAAAAAATACTAAACAATTAAAACCAAAAATTTTCGAAAATTGTACTAAGTATTAAACTAGAAATTTCGAATTAAAAAAATGAACAAGAAAATTAAAAGAAAATTAAGTAGGTAACAACAAACTTAATTTCAGAAATTAAGGAGAAATGCTAGGTAGAATTTTCAAAAATTAAGGAGCAACAATTAAATAAAATTAAAACTAAACGCCCAATCTAAGTAATCAAACAACTAACAGTTGTCAATCACAGTCAATCCCCGGCAACGGCGCCAAAAACTTGGTGCGTGAGCATCTTTTCTATCTTTTTCTAGTGAATTTGCATTTGAATTGTCAAGTTTAATCAAGATTTAAATGCTCTTTAGCCACTATAAATGCTACTTTGAGTTGTGTGAAATTTTGTTTATTTCAGGAAGCACTTGGATGGATTTGACAAGCTTTTGTAACAGAAAAGGGAGAAAGTGAATGGTGTTGTCAACCCTGACCTCCTTACACTCGAACAGAAATAACTTGAGCTACCAAGGTCCAATTGACGCGATTTCAGTGGCATTGGAAAGCTAACTTCCAGAACTTTTCAATGATATGTATAGTATATATTTCACTCCCAAACTGTACGGCCACATTGGCACCTAACTTGGGATTTTTCAAGTTAGGCGCCGGATGAAGACTAGCTTGCCAATTGCATACGGGAAGTGTGGTGCCTAACTTGGAATACCAAGTTAGGCGCCAATTGAAGCACAAGCAGCCCAAGTTAGGCGCCAAAGGAAGCTGCACGAAGATCTTTTTTATTTTCATTAAATCCTTTATTTTATTTACAAATAGGAAAAGATATTATTTAGTTTTAAAAAATATATTTTACATTAATTAGGATTAGATATAAAAGGAGAAGAGATCTTGACCTAGGGAATCTCCGAATTTTCATTCCGTACTTTTATACTTTTCTCTATTAGGGTTTATATTCTCTATATGGAACTAAGTCTCCATTGTTAAGGTTAGGAGCTCTATTTACTTCGATGGATTAATAATTATTTTTTCTTGTACTCTTGATTAATGTTTTGATTAATGTTTAAGAACTGATTTACTTCTTCATCCTAAAAATTAGTGATTATTGGAAAATAACTCTAATTCAAATTGAATTCTATTTGAATCTTGGAAAAGTTATATCATTAGAATTACATCTTGAAATCAATTTGTCACAACTCTCTATTTATCTGGATTTAACATGATACGTGACATATAATCGTCTTATTTTTTGGTAACTAGGGTTTGTGTGGCTCATAAACTAGTTTTGAACTTAACCCTCTAATTGGAATCAAGTGACCAAGGAATCGGCGGTTGATGAAGGTTAGAGGAGACTAAAAAGGTCTAAGGAATTAGGGTTTAGTCACATATAATTTGTCGTGAACATAATCTTTGCATGATCAAGGTAGTTAACATTGAATATTAATCTGGAAATTGAAATGTCTTTGACACCTTAAATATCTTTATCATATTATTTTCTTAACCAATTTTAGTTTGTTTTTATTTAATTCTCTGTTTTTATGTTATTTGCTATTAAAATCCTAAATTTTGATTGTTTGACTAGAATAATCAATTGACTACTGTTGCTTGATCCATTAATCCTTAAGGGATCGACCCTCACTCACCTGAGGTACTACTTGGTACGACCCAGTGCACTTGCTGGTTAGTTTGTGGCTTATAAATTCTGGACCAAGTTTTTGGCGCCATTGCTGGGGATTAATTGTGATTAACAACTACCAGTTGATTGATTACCTAGATTAGAATTTTTCTTTATTTAATTTTCTTATTTGATTTTTACATTATATTTTTTTATTTTTTGAAATTTATTTTTATAAAAAAATAATAAAAAATTAATATTAATAATAATAAAAAAGAAAATAAAAAAACATTTAATATTTCTTTTAATTCTTAATTCTTAACTTTTCTGTTTACCACATGGTGCGTTTAATTCTATTTGGTGTTTTGTGTTAAGAAAAATAATGGAGAGAGATCATATGGGTTACTACTCATATCCAAGGTGTGATTCATATTATTGTGGATGGAGGAATTACCCGAATTTGGGTTGGAAAAGTCAAGACCAAAGAAACTTCAGTACTCCATGATCCATCTATCAAGAACCACCATCTCCTTATTCATACGAAGAATCATCTTCTTTTTACTCATATCAAGAGCTACCATCTCTTTATTCATACCAAGGACCATCAGCTCTTGAGCTTCTCATGAAAGAATGCATACATGACATGAGGATGAGTGTAAAAAATATAGAAAAATGTGTGGAGTTGATTATCAAGCCCCAGGAAGAGGAACAAGCAAATTCCTTCCCAAGGGATGCAATGCAAGCTCCTATGGAAGAAAGTGAGGAAATCAATCAAAGGAGTTTATACTCCAGTAAATTAGAGAACTCTCCACCTTCACACATGGAAAAGGAGGAAGATGCACAAACAAAGAAGGTTGTAAGGGATAAAAATAATTATGGGAATCTACACTCCAATGAGGCAAAGAGTGGCATAGAGGGTGGGTTTATTGAACCACTAATTCAAGAAGTTTTTTATGAAGGGTACACTCCAACATTCACACAACACCCAAATTTTGAAATTAAAGAAGTGAAGGCAACCAAGGAAAGCACTGAAAAGGGGATTGTGACCAAGAAACAAAAGAAAATATCCATGAAAAAAGAGAAGGTCAGCAAAAAGCAATCCAACCTCTACCCCAACAAGCAAGGTGAATCAAGCTAATAACAATAAAAGAAAGCTTGTTAGAAGGAATTTATATCAGGGGGAACTAATTTTCTCCTCTTCTCCCTTGGAGTCATTTCTTTTAACCAACTGGAAGAAGAGGAAGAAAATTCAAGAACAACCGTCAAGCTAGTGACATTAAAGAAGTGCTTGTTGGGACGCAACCCAACGTTTGATATTTTCTTTTCATTCTCTTTTTTTTTTTGTTTTGCTTAAGATTGTGTATGTGTTTATGGATTAAGTTTGATGTGCTATACCAAATTTGCATCCCACTGGGTACTTGGTCTAGTTTCATATAGATTGTATCACACTAAGTTTAGTGTCCTCACACCAAGTTTGGTGCTGCCACAATCACCATGCAACACATTAGCAATCTAGCTATTTTATACTATTTTAGTTTTTCTTGAGTTTTGTTTTAATTTGATTAATTTGTTTTGAATAAGGCCTCTGCATTGCTTGATTTCCTTTCACTTGCTAGTCCTATTTACTCTTATTTCCATCACCAGTATTTCTCTTTCTTTGTTGTTTGAGGACAAGCAACCATTCTAAGTTTGGTGTTGGAAGCTATGCTCTACATAGCTTAAAAAGGAGGATAAAGAAGAAGATGATGAAGAGAAAGGAAGAGAGAGCCAAGGTTGTTTCTTTCCTTTTTAATTATATGCATGTGAGTTCTTCCTTTTTGATAAGCATAATATAATTTTGAATTGTAACATATTGCCTTTACATCATGATTATCATCTTGAAATTTGTGAGTCAAAGTAATTAAGCATCATGATCATCAACAAATAGGGTAATTAAAGAAGAAGCTAATATGTGCATATAAGTATTGGAAGGCTAGCATGACTATTTTTGCTCAAACACATTTGAATTTTGTTTGATTGAAATTTTTATCTAGAACACTTTATAAAATCTTTGAAATTTCAAAAACCTTGAAGAAGCTTGTCAATTAATGATCAAGTAAAGAAAAAAAAAGAAGAGAAAGAGGAAAATGAGAAAGCTGAAGGCTCTGAGTACCAATGACAACTCATTAGTCAAGTACTTGTGGTGTTTATGTATCAAGTAAAAAGCTTGAAAATAAAACACTTAGAGTCAAGGCTAGGCTCAAGTACAAAGCACTCCCTCAAAGATTAAGACTCTGAGCATCAATGATTAGAGAGTAAAGAAAAGAAACAAAAGCAAAGCTGAAAAAACTTCTCTAGTTATATGCTTGTGGTGCTTATGTATAAGGTGGTAATACTTGAAACAAAACATTTAGTGTCGAAGCTATAAAAACAAATGGTGCAAAGCATCCAAGAAGCTAAGAAAAGAAACAAATGAAAAGCTTGTTTCAAGGAAGGAATATAAGAAAAGATTTCAGAAAGTGATCAATGATAAAATCATCAATCATTTGAAATTCTTTTGTGAGTATTGCATGCATAGTAAACTAGCCAACCATGACCATTAAAATTGCTATTCTTCTCACCTTGGATTGTGAATTTATATTGCATGATTCCTTGTTTGCTTGAGGACAAGCAAAGTTTAAGTTTGGTGTTGTGATGCATGAACATCTTTTATATCTTTTCCTAGTGAATTTGAATTTGACTTGTCAAGTTTAATCAAGATTTAAATGCTCTTTAGCCACTATGAATGCTACTTTGATTTGTGTACAATTTTGTTTATTTCAAGTAGCATTCGGATGGATTTGACAAGCTTTTGTAACAGAAAAAGGAGAAAGTGAATGGTGCTATCAATCCTGACCTCTTTGCACTCCAACAAGAATAACTTAAGCTACAGAGGTCCAATTGACGCGATTTCAGTGGAATTGGAAATCTAACTTCCAGAACTTTTCAACGATATGTATAGTATATATTTCACTCCCAAACTGTCCGGCCACATTGGCGCCTAACTTGGGATTTTTCAAGTTAGGCGCCGGATGAAGACTAGCTTGCCAATTGCATACGGGAAGTGTGGTGCCTAGCTTGGAATCCCAAGTTAGGCGCCAATTGAAGCACAAGCAGCCCAAGTTAGGCGCCAAAGGAAGCTGTATGAAGATCTTTTTTTATTTTCATTAAATCCTTTATTTTATTTACAAATAGGAAATGATATTATTTAGTTTTAGAAAATATATTTTACATTAATTAGGATTAGATATAAAAGGAGAAGAGATCTTGACCTAGGAAATCTCCGAATTTTCATTCCGCACTTTTATACTTTTCTCTATTAGGGTTTATTTTCTCCATGAGGAATGGTGTGCGAAATCGTGATCATTCCTTCCTTGGTAACGGCGCTAAAAACTCAATACGCACGTTCATGTTCTTAATTCTGTTTCACAACTTCGTACAACTAACCAGCAAGTGCACTGGGTCGTCCAAGTAATAAACCTTACGTGAGTAAGGGTCGATCCCACGGAGATTGTCGGCTTGAAGCAAGCTATGGTTACCTTGTAAATCTCAGTCAGGCGGGTTCAAATGTATTAAGAGATTATAGTGTACTAAAAGATAATTAAAATAGGATAGAGATACTTATGTAATTCATTGGTGAGAATTTCAGATAAGTGTATAGAGATGCTTTCGTCCCTCTGAACCTCTACTTTCCTGCTGTCTTCATCCAATCCTTCCTACTCCTTTCCATGGCAAGCTTTATGTAGGGCATCACCGTTGTCAATGGCTACATCCCATCCTCTCTGTGAAAATGGTCCAATGCGCTGTCACTGCATGGCTAATCATCTGTCGGTTCTCGATCATACTGGAATAGGATTTACTATCCTTTTGCGCTGTCACTACGCCCAGCACTTGCGAGTTTGAAGCTTGTCACAGCCATCCCTTCCCAGATCCTACTCGGAATACCACAGACAAGATTTAGACTTTCCGGATCTCAAGAATGGCCATCCATGGGTTCTAACTTATACCACGAAGACACTAATAACTCGGACTCGGTCCTCTATATTAGATATCTAAGAGATATTCATTCTAGCTTGTTTGCATGTAGAACGGAAGTGTTTGTCAGGCACGCGTTCATAAGTGAGAATAATGATGAGCGTCACATAATCATCACATCCATCATGTTCTTGGGTGCGAATGGATATCTTAGAATAGGAATAAGCTTGAATTGAATAGAAAAACAGTAGTACTTTATATTAATTCATGAGGAACAGAAGAGCTCCACACCTTAATCAATGGTGTGTAGAAACTCTACTGTTGAAAGTACATAAGTGATGAAGGTTCAGGCATGGCCGAATGGCCAGCCCCCAAAACGTGATCTATAGATCAAAAGATAATCCAAAGATCTAAATACAATAGTAAAAAGTTCTATTTATACTAAACTAGTTACTAGGGTTTACAAAAATAAGTAAATGATGCAGAAATCCACTTCCGGGGCCCACTTGGTGTGTGCTTGGGCTGAACATTGAGCTTTACACGTGTAGAGGCTTCTCTTGGAGTTGAACGCCAGTTTGTAACCTGTTTCTGGCGTTTAACTGCACTTTGCAACCTGTTTCTGGCGTTTAACTCCAGAATGCAGCATGGAACTGGCGTTGAACGCCAGTTTGCATCGTCTAAACTCGGACAAAGTATGGACTATTATATATTGCTGGAAACCCCTGTATGTCTACTTTCCAACGCAATTAAGAGTGCGCCATTTGAAGTTCTGTAGCTCCAGAAAATCCACTTTAAGTGCAGGGAGGTCAGAATCCAACAACATCTGCAGTCCTTCTTCAACCTCTGAATCTGATTTTTGCTCAAGTCCCTCAATTTCATCCAAAAAATACCTGAAATCACAGAAAAACACACAAACTCATAGTAAAGTCCAGAAATGTGAATTTTAATTAAAAACTAATAAAAATATACTAAAAACTAACTAAATCATACTGAAATCCTGTGTACGAGACTCCTATTGTGTCGCTACTTGATGGAGTACCAGTAGGACGTCATATGGAAATGTATGATCGTACAGAGGAGTAGTAGACGACCTTCCACCTTTTGATGAAATTCGACTTGACTCGAGTTTTGAAGACTTAGAACGTACTTTCCCTCAGTTTAGTAGTTTAGAGGGACTAGGTGAGTATAGAGTCTAGGCTAGCCTAGGTGCCAGCCTAGGGACCTCTTGAACAGGTCAGGACCTGGGATGTTGTATGTATGTATATGTATATAGTTATTATCTATCTATATCTAGGGGTGTTCTAACTAAAGGTCTATACTCTAACAAAGGCTGGATCACTAAATGTTGCTAGCTACTTGTGATGTATTTATGTGTGATTGTTTATAATTATTTTATCTGTTATCACTTGTGAATTGATTATGAGTGATTCCGTCTATTAATCCAAACGTTTTAAAAAAAATACACCTCACAAATTAACTACGCTTTTAACAACGAATCAGGCTCATATGATAAATAATAGATACTAATTAGGAAGACAAATTGGTAGCGCTCAGTTTCCAGTATGATCTAGACATATTAAAAATTGGGTCGTTACAGTCCGCCTTAGTGAGGGTGGCGTCTTCCTCTTCTTGAAGAACCAATGGTGCTCTTGAGCTCCTCTATGTCTCTTCCTTGTCTTTCTTGCTCCTCCCTCATAGCTCTTTGATCTTCTCTAATTTCATGGAGGATGATGGAGTGCTCTTGATGCTCCACCCTTAGTTGTCCCATGTTGGAACTTAATTCTCCTAGGGAAGTGTTGATTTGCTCCCAATAATTCTGTGGAGGAAAGTGCATCCCTTGAGGCATCTCAGGGATTTCATGATGAGGAATTTCCTCATGCTCATGTTGAGGTCCATGCTCTCTTGTTTGCTCCATCATTTTCTTAGTGATGGGCTTATTCTCTTCAATGAGGATGTCTCCCTCTATGTTAATTCCAGCCGAATTGTAGAGGTGGCAAATAAGGTGAGGAAAGGCTAACCTTGCCAAATTGGAGGACTTGTCAGCCACTTTGTAGAGTTCTTGAGGTATAATCTCATGAGCTTCCACTTCCTCCCTAATCATGATGCTATGGATCATGATGGCCCGGTCTACAGTAACTTCAGACCGGTTGCTAGTAGGAATGATTGAGCATTGAATGAACTCCAACCATCCTCTAGCTACTGGTTTGAGGTCAAGCCTTCTTAGTTGAACCGGCTTGCCTTTTGAGTCAATTTTCCATTGAGCTCCTTCCACACATATGTCCATGAGGACTTGGTCCAATCTTTGATCAAAGTTGACTCTTCTAGTGTAGGGGCGTGCGTTTTCTTCCATCACTGGCAAGTTGAACGCCAACCTTATATTTTCCGGACTGAAATCTAAGTAATTCCCCCGAACCATGGTGAGCCAATTCTTTGGATTCGGGTTCACACTTTGATCATGGTTCCTAGTGATCCATGCATTTGCATAGAACTCTTGAACCATTAAGATCCTGACTTGTTGAATGGGGTTGGTGAGAACTTCCCAACCTCTTCTTTGAATCTCAAGTCGGATTTTTGGATACTCATTCCTTTTGAGTTTGAAAGGAACCTCAGGAATCACTTTCTTCTTGGCCACAACTTCATAGAAGTGGTCTTGATGGACCTTAGAGATGAATCTCTCCATCTCCCATGACTCAGAGGTGGAAGCAATTGCCTTCCCTTTCCTCTTTCTAGAGGTTTCTCTGGCCTTAGGTGCCATGAATGGTTATGGAAAAATAAAAAGCTATTCTTTTACCACACCAAACTTAAAATGGTTGCTCGTCCCCGAGCAAAAGAAAAAAGAAAGAAGTAGAAGAAGAAGAGAAATGGAGGAGATGGAGGGAGAAGTGTTTTCGGCCAAGGGGTGAAGAGAGGGTTGTGTTGTGTGAAAATGAAGAGGGAATGAGGGGTTTATATAGGAGTGGGGAGGGGTTTATGGTTCGGCTATTTAGGGTTGGGTTTGGGAGGGAAATTATTTTGAATTTAAGGGTAGGTGGGTTTTTTTTTTTTTTTTTGGGAAGAGAGGATGGATGTGATTGGTGAAGAGGTGATGGGGGAGAGAGTTATGGAAAGGTGTGAAGGGAGAAAAGGAGTAGGTGGGGATCCTGTGGGGTCCACAGATCCTGAGGTGTTTGAGGATTTCTCATCCCTTCATCTTTTAAGCGTGTAAAATGCCCTATATATGCAATCCTGGCGTTTAACGCCAGACTGCAGCATGTTTCTGGCGTTAAACGCCACTTCCATGCTTGTTTTGGGCGTTCAATGCCAGTCTATAGCATGTTTCTGGCGTTGAACTCCAGTATGGTGCATGTTTCTGGCGTTAAACGCCAGTCTGATGCTTGTTTCTGGCGTTTAATGCCAGCTTTCCTCTGGGTGCAATCCTGGCATTTAAACGCCAGACTGCTGCTTGTTTCTGGCATTTAACGCCAGTTTCATGCTCTGTTCTGGCATTAAACGCCAGCTAGATGCTCCTTACTGGCGTTTAAACGCCAGTAAGCCCTTCCTCCAGGAAGTTCTATTTTTAATGCTGTTTTTCATTCTGTTTTCGATTTTTTAGTAGTTTTTGTGACTCCACATGATCATCAACCTAATAAAACATGAAATAACAAAGAGAAAATAAAAAATGATTAAATAACATTGGGTTGCCTCCCAATAAGCGCTTCTTTAATGTCAATAGCTTGACAGTGAGCTCTCATGGAGCCTCACAGAAAATCAGAGCAAGGTTGGGACCTCCCAAAACCAAACTTAGAGTTTGGTTGTGGGGGTTCAACACCAAACTTAGAGTTTGGTTGTGGCTTCCCAACACCAAACTTAGAGTTTGACTGTGGGGGCTTTGGTTGACTCTGCAGTGAGAGAAGCTTTTCATGCTTCCTCTCCATGGCTACAGAAGGAGATTCTTGAGTTTTAAACATAAGGTAGTCCTCATTCAGTTGAAGGACCAACTCTCTTCTGTCCACATCAATCACAGCTCTTGCTGTGGCTAGGAAGGGTCTTCCAAGGATGATGGATTCATCCTCATCCTTCCCAGTGTCTAGGATTATGAAATCAGCAGGATGTAAAGGCTTTCAACCTTTACTAACACGTCCTCTACTAGTCCATAAGCCTATTTTCTTGAGTTGTCTGTCATCTCTAATGAGATTCTGGCAGCTTACACCTCAAAGATTCCCAGTTTCTCCATTACAGAGAGTGGCATGAGGTTTATCCCTGATCCAAGGTCACATAGAGCCTTCTCAAAGGTCATGGTGTCTATGGTACAAGGTATTAAGAACTTTCCAGGATCCTGTTTCTTTTGAGGCAATCTCAGTTGATCCAGATCACTTAGTTCATTGATGAGCAAGGGAGGTTCATCTTCCCAAGTCTCATTACCAAATAATTTGGCATTCAGCTTCATGATTGCACCAAGGTACTTGGCAACTTGCTCTTCAGTAACATCCTCATTCTCTTCAGAAGAAGAATATTCATCAGAGCTCATGAATGGCATAAGGAGGTTTAATGGAATCTCCATGGTCTCCATATGAGCCTCAGATTCCTTTGGTTCCTCAGAGGGAAACTCCTTGTTGATCACTGGACGTCCCAGGAGGTCTTCCTCACTGGGATTCACGTCCTCTCCCTCCATTACAGGTTCGGCCATGGTAATCAATTCAATGGCCTTACACTCTCCTTTTGGGTTTTCTTCTGTATTGCTTGGGAGAGTACTAGAAGGAGTTTCAGTGACCCTTTTACTCAGCTAGCCCACTTGTGCCTCCAAATTTCTAATGGAGGACCTCGTTTCATTCATGAAACTTAAAGTGGCCTTAGATAGATCAGAGACTATAATTGCTAAGTTAGATGGATTCTGCTCAGAGTTCTCTGTCTGTTGCTGAGTGGATGATGGAAAAGGCTTGCTACTGCTAAACCTGTTTCTTCCACCATTATTAAAGCCTTGTTGAGGCTTTTGTTGATCCTTCCATGAGATATTTGGGTGATTTCTCCATGATGGATTATAGGTGTTTCCATAGGGTTCACCCATGTAATTTACCTCTGCTATTGCAGGGTTCTCAGGATCATAAGCTTCTTCCTTAGAAGATGCCTCTTGAGTACTGTTGGATGCAACTTGCATTCCATTCAGACTTTGAGAAATCATATTGACTTGCTGAGTCAATATTTTGTTCTGAGCCAATATGGCATTCAGAGTATCAATTTCAAGAACTCCCTTCTTCTGAGGTGTCCCATTACTTACAGGATTCCTCTCAGAAGTGTACATGAACTGGTTATTAGCAATCATGTCAATGAGTTCTTGAGCTTTTGCAGGCATTTTCTTTAGGTGAATGGATCCTCCTGTAGAAGTATCCAACGACATCTTAGCTAATTCAGACAGACCATCATAGAATATATCCAGGATGGTCCATTCTGAAAGCATGTCAGAAGGACACTTTTTGGTCATTTGCTTATATCTCTCCCAAGCTTCATAGAGGGATTCACCTTCCTTCTATCTGAAGGTTTGGACATCCACTCTAAGCTTACTAAGCTTTTGAGGAGGAAAGAACTTGGCTAAGAAAGCCTTGACCAGCTTATCCCAAGAGTTCAGGCTATCCTTAGGTTGAGAGTCCAACCATATTCTAGCTCTGTCTCTTACAACAAACGGGAAAAGCATAAGCCTGTAGACCTCGGGATCTACCTCATTGGTCTTAACAGTATCACAAATCTGCAAGAATTCAGTCAAGAACTGAAAAGGATCTTCAGATGGAAGTCCATGAAACTTGCAGTTCTGTTGCATTAGAGAAACTAATTGAGGTTTAAGCTCAAAATTGTTTGCTCCAATGGCAGGGATTGAGATGCTTCTTCCATGTAAATTGGAATTAGGTGCAGTGAAGTCACCAAGCATCCTCCTTGCATTGTTATTATTTTCGGCTGCCATCTCTTCTTCTTTTTCGAAAATTTCTGTCAGATTTTCTCCAGAGGGTTGTGCTTTAGCTTCCCTTAGCTTCCTCTTCAGAGTCCTTTTAGGTTCAGGATCAGCTTCAACAAGAATGTTCTTATCCTTGTTCTTGCTCTTATGAAAAAAAAAGAAGAGAACAGAAAATAATAATAGGGATCCTTTTTACCACAGTATAGAGGTCCCCTTGTGTGAGTAGAAGAAAAGAAGAATATGAGAAGGAGAAGAAGAAAAATTCAAACTCAGAAAGGGAGATGGGGTTCGAATTTTGGATGGAAGAGAAGTGTTAGTAGATGAATAAATAAATAGAAGGAGATGAGAGATAAGAAAGAAATTCGAAAATTAAACAAAATAAAATAAAAATATTTTAAAATTAAATTTAAATTTCGAAAATTAAAATTGAAATTACATTAAAATTAAAACAATTAGTTAATTAAAATGAAATTTTGAAAAAGAGGGAAGGAATTTTCGAAAATTGAAGGTAGAGAGTTAGTTGGGCAGTTTTAAAAAAGATATGATTGAAACAAAAAGATATGATTGATTAAAAGAGATTTGAAATTTGTTTTTGAAAAAGATATGATTGAATTTGAAAAAGATATGATTGAAACAAAAAGATAAGATTGATTGAAAAAGATTTGAAAATCAAATTTGAAAAGATAAGAAGTTAGAAAAGATTTTGAAATTGATTTTGAAAAAGATGTGATTGAAGTTCATTTTGAAAAAGATTTGAAAAAGAAATTTAAAAAGATTTGATTTTTGAAATCAAAGTTGATTACTTGACTAACAAGAAACTAAAAGATATGATTTTAAATTTTAAAGATTGAACCTTTCTTAATAGGCAAGTAACAACTTAAAAATTTTTTGAATCAATCACATTAATTGTTAGTAAAGATTTGAAATTATGAAACAAAATAAGAAAAAAGATTTTTGAAAATCAATTTGGAATTTTCGAAAATTATGAGAGAAAAATGAAAAAGATTTAATTTTTGAAAAAGATTTGAAAAAGATAAAATTTTTAAATTGAAAATTTGATTTGACTCAAAAACAACTAGATTTTAAAATTTTTTTGAAAAAGTCAACTCAAATTTTCGAATTTGATGAGAAGAAAAAGGGAAAAATATATTTTTTTTATTTTTGAATTTTTAATGATGAAAAAGAAACTCCTGACTTCCTTAACATTAGTTGGTGGTGATAATTTTTCAATTACCCCCACCTTGGCTCTATCAACCTCAATTCCCTTGCTTGAAATCCGGTGTCCAAGAACAATACCTTCGATAACCATAAAATGACATTTCTCCCAATTTAAAACAAGGTTTGATTCTTGGCACCGTTTCAAGACCAAAGATAAATGCTTAAGGCAGGATTCAAAAGAATTACCAAAAATAGAAAAATAATCCATAAATACCTCAATAAACTTTTCAACCATATCAGAAAAAATTGAAAGCATACACTTCTGAAAAGTTGCTGGAGTATTACAAAGTCCAAACGGCATTCTTCGGTAAGCAAATACTCCAAAAGGACATGTGAATGTCGTCTTTTCTTGATCTTGAGGATCTACTGCAATTTGGTTATATCCAGAATATCCATCTAGAAAATAATAAAAAGCATGACCAGCTAACCTCTCAAGCATCTAATCAATGAAAGGTAGGGGAAAGTGATTCTTCCTTGTAGCAGTGTTGAGCCTCCTGTAATCTATGCACATTCGCTATCCTGTGATGGTCCTTGTAGGAATTAGCTCATTCTTTTCATTCTTGATCACTCTCATACCTCATTTCTTAGGAACTACCTGCACAGGACTCACCCAAGGGCTGTCTGAAATAGGGTATATAATGCCGGCTTCCCATAGTTTCATGACGGGGGAAAAATCGTCGGTAAAGAATTTCACAAAAGTAGTCACGTTGCAAGTATAGATCTAAACCGACAATTAAACCTCAATCAAATTTAATTTGTTTGTCACTTAAGCAAACCCAATAAAAATCAACCGAAGTATTTAAACCTCGGGTCGTCTCTCAAGGAATTACAGGGAGGTGTATCTATTATTAGTTATGGAAAAGTATCTTTTTGGGTTTTTAAATGTTGAACAAGGAATGTAAATGACAAGGAAATAACTAATAATTAAGAAAAGTCCTAGCAAGGATTGATAATTGGAAGTCCTATCCTTATTATCAATGTTAATTGTGATGGTAATCGTAAATTGCATTCACTTAGTTAACCTCTAACAATTTAAAGGTAAGTCAAGTGAGAAAATCAACTTGAATTCACAAGTCCTAATCAAAGACTAGAGTTAGTGAAACTCAAGCCAACTAGCAAGTTTCAATCACCAACCAACAAGAGACTTATGATGATTCCAGAGTCTCCAATTAATCAATTCAAGCTAAGAATATAAAAATCTAACTTAAAACCCTCCCAAGCATTTTATCAAACACTTGGAAGGCACAACATAAAAACATATAAAACTAACAAGGAATATTAAATCTAAATAACCAATTACAAACATCAATAATAACAAACGAACAAAGGAATAATAAATATGAAATACCTCAAATTGCATTAAAAGGGAAATTGAATCTAACATGAGAATTTATAAACTAAATTGGCAACATAAAGTAATCAACAAGGGAAATAAATGAACTAGAATTCTAGAACAATTAAAAGTAGAAGAGAAACTAAATTGAAATAAGATAGAATTCAGAAACTGAAAAGGAATAAAACTAAGAACCCTAAAACCTAGAGAGAGGAAAGAGCCTCTCTCTCTAGAAAACTACATCTAAAACCTAAAATTATGTGAATAAATGTTGTATGTATGATTCCCCCACTCTACAGCCTATAATCTGTGTTTTTGGGCTTGGAAATGGGCCAAAAACAGCCCAGAAATCGCCCCCAGCGTTTTCTGATACGTGCAGCACGAGGCTTTGTCACGCGTACGCTGAACTTTCGCAAGGTCACATGTACACGTGATCCATGCGTGTGCATCACCTAACTGCATGGCAAAAATGGAAAATTGCATATCATTTTGAAGCCCCGAATGTTAGCTTTCCAATGCAACTAGAACCGCTTCATTTGGATCTCTATAGCTCAAGTTATTATCGATTTAGTACGAAGAGGTCAGGATTGACAGCTTAGCAATTCCTTCAATTTGTTGTATTCCTTCCACTTTTACATGCTTCCTTTCCATCCTCTAAGCCATTCCTGCCCTATAAACCCTGAAAACACTTAACACACATATCACGGCATTGAATGGTAATAAGAGAGGATTAATAATTAGCAATTTTAAGGCCAAAGAAGCATGTTTTGAATCAAAGCACAAAATTAGGAAGGAAAATGTAAAACATGCGAATTCTATGAATAAGTGTGAGAATAGTGGATAAAATCCACTCAATTAAGCACAAGATAAACCCTAAAAATGGGGTTTATCAATTTTCCCACACTTAAACATTAGCATGTCCTCATGCTAAACTTATGAGAACCAAAAGAGTGAAGAAAAATGGTGGACTTTATGAAATGCGATCTATCTATATGAATGCAACTACATGCAAAAATACTTCTACCTATTTGGTTAAAAATAAACAAATTCTCCAAGACAAACATAAACTGGATTCCACTAATTCAAATCACAAAATAAAGTACAAGTAAACTTGCAAGAAGAAAGCTCGTGAAAGCCGGGAACAAAGAATAGAGCATCGAACCCTCACCGGAAGTGTATACACTCTAATCACTCAAGTGTTTAAGGTTTGATTCTCTCATTTCTCTACTAACCTTGCTTTCTAAGGCTTGCTCTTCTTCTACCAATGAACAAATAATTTGATGCACAAATACACATATCAAGAGGTCTTTTAAGGGTTGTAATGGGGTTAAGGTCAAGGTAGGATTGTATTTGGTCAAGTGGACTAAAATCTGAATCCTTAATTAACCCAAACTTCCTACCTAACTTAGGACAATCCATGTAATCACAATACAAAACCTAACTATCCATTAATCATGTTTTCCACATATTCATGCATCCTAATTTTGAGTACAGTACATATGCATTGCTATCACCAATTATTTTGGGGCATTTTGTCCCCTTTTTATTAATTGCTTTTTTTTTTCTTTTCTTTTTCTCTTTTTTTTTTCTATTTTTTTCTTTTCTTTTGTCTTTCTCAATGCACATGATTAAGGTATTGAGTGCAAGAATATATGCTCAACATTTTTTCACATTTTCACAAAAAAGTCTAACATACTAAATTCCCAAACCAAACATTTTCAAACCCACTTTTCCCACACTTAATTCATGAGCACTCTCACTAGTCTAAGATAACCAAGGATTCAAATTAAGGACATTATTATTTTCCGCTTAGAGTTAGTGATGAGCTAAAGTAAAGAACAAAGGGGTAAAATAGGCTCAACATTAGTTTGCGAAGGATAATGAAAGGGTAAGGCCATATGGGTACGTAAGCTCAGTGAAACAAAGGCCTCAATCATATAAGTGCATGCATACATCAAAAAATGGAAATATAGAATTAAGCAAGACAAAGATCATAATTTTCGAGAAAACAACACACACCAAAACCAAAGTATTGGTTGATAAAATGCAACCAATCAAATAGGCTCAAAAATCTCACAGATTTTGTGTGTTCAAACTCTAAAACCATGTTCCAAAATAAATTTCTTCAAGCAAGTTTAACAAAAATTTTAATTCAAATTAGTGAAATGCTATAAAATAGTTTCTTGGAAAAGGAATTATTACTTCAACCAAGTAGTGATAAAATATGCAAAAAATCAAACAAACATGCAATCAAACATGCAAATGCAACAACTAATTTAACAAAGAAAATTAAACATTGGTGTTGAGAAGGAAATAACTAACCCACGAAAGTCGGTATCGACCTCCGCACACTTAAAGATTGCACCGTCCTCGGTGCATGCTAAGATGTGCAAGTGGATAGGTTGCTCCAACTGATGCTTTTCTCCAAAGGCTGTGCATAGGGACTTGTCTGTTGCCCCATGTAAAAGTCTTCCGTTTCCCTTCTTGATGGCCATCCTGAAAGAAGAGAAAAGGGAAGAAAAGTAACTCGAAAACAAAGATAGAAAATAAATAAAATATGGGTAGTTTAATGCCAAATAATGAGGGTCTTAATTACATGGTAGCTAGAACATGTACGTGAGAAAACAATAGAAGCAAATGGTATATCAATAGTGCAAAAATTACAACAATGGGGGAGAGAAATTAGGTCATGAAAGACAGTATATGTGCATATCAATGCAAATGGAATACATGTGTCATAAAAATTTAGCATTGACCTATGAATAATAATACCCAACAATTTAAAACAAGGCACGAGCACCAAAAATAATGCAAGAAAAGATGAAACAGTTGAATAAGAGCATTTAACACCAATGGTAAAATAATAGACTTAGAAAAGAAAATAAAAATATGCACAAGATTAAAATGCGATGAATGAAAGTATGCAAATAAATTGAGTAAGAGAAATTGAAAGAGAATATGGATGAGAAGTTAAAGAAACGAAGAAGAAGAAGAAAGTAAGAAAGGAGGAGGAAAGAAGGAGAAAGGAGAGAAAAAAGAAGTAAGAAATGAAAAACAGAGTGCAACGCGTGCGCATGCATCACGCGTAAGCGTGAAAACTGAATTAGCCATGCGACGCGTAAGCGTCGCCCACGCGTATGCATGGGTGGCAAAAAATGCACACTGACGCGTGAGCGTCGGTCACGCGTACGCGTGACTACTCGCATGACTCCAGTGCCATGGCATCACAACTCTCTGTTCAAGCATCCTTTTACGCCGATTGGCAAGCCCACGCATACGCGTCGCTGACTCTTATGTGTGGATTGGCAAAAACGCAGGGGACGCGGATGCGTGGGGCACGCGTACGCGTGGGTTGGCTTGTTCGCCAGGCACCCCTCCCGCGTCGTTCCAGCACAACTCTCTGTTTATTTTATTAATGTTACGCACTGACACATGACGCGTGCACGTCATCGACGCTTACATGTCGAGTGTAATTTTTTTTAATAATAAATGAGAAATTAATAAGCAACTAAACCATAAATTAAAAGAGATAAACATAACTAAAAATGAAAATATAACTTATTACTAACATAAACAAAAAGGGAAATTAGAATGAATTTACCATGGTGGGGTGTCTCCCACCTAGCACTTTTAGTTAAAGTCCTTAAGTTGGATATTTGGTGAGCCTCTTGTCATGGTGGCTTGTGCTTGAACTCATCTTGAAACTTTCACCAACGCTTGGACTTCCAATAAGCCTTGACATTTTCGAATGAATTCACCAAGCCTTGATGGAGTTCTTCACAAGCTTTGTGCTCCCAAAATTGTTCCTCTTGTATGCCGGGATCCCAAATTCTGTTTCTACACCCGTCTTCAAGTTGATCATCATTTTTCCAACCGGGTGGCAAGCAGTTTGAATCCTCAATGAAGTACCAAACTTTTCTCTTAGATCCAACCAAATGTTCACTAGTCTCACCCTTGCATCTGGCTCTTGAAATCTCAACCTTGATGAGCCCTGATTTGCAACTCCAACCACTAAGCATTCTTCTTTTACGCTTTATGCCACAAAGCTTCCTGAGTTGGCCGTCCGTTTCAAAAATACCATACTCAAGTGGGATAGGAAGACGAACAGAGATAAATTTTACCCACTCAAATAAAGGAGTAGACGGCAACCTCGGTAGAGAAGTTTCCAATGATCTTGACAAAGTACGTTCAACTCCCGTCCAACCTTGCTAAAGGACTTCCGCTTCCACATCATTCTCAGACTCAATCAGAGAAGGTTATTCATACCCAAGGAGTTCATTTGGGGATGTGGGTCCATCACTAGGAAGACTTGATTCATGAGCATCATCACCAAGGGAACTTGCTTCTTGATCTATCCTATCCAATTCTTCATAGGGAATATACCATGGAGGTTGTGCACTAGCCTCCTTGACATCAATTTCAATCTTGTTGGAGGAATATTCTACAATTCTTGATTCCCATGGAGGTTCGGCATCTCCTAAGTCTTTAACCACTTCTTCTTCTTCAACTATTATGGCTTCCTCCACTTGTTCCAATATAAATTCACATTCCTCATTGTCCACCGGAGTTTCTAGTGTCTCCTTCATGCTACGTTCTTCATTAGATTCTCCACATGTAGCCATGGGAGTGTTTTGAGTGTCCAAATGTTGGAAAGCTAATTGATTTACTACCTCGGTCAAGGCAGCCATGAATTCTAGTACTCCCCATTGCATCTCTTTTTGCTCTTGAAGAAGAACACTTAGAGTGTCATCCATTGGAGATTGGGGTGGATACGAGGGTTCATTGCTTGGGATGAAGGGTTCATGATATAAGGGTAGTTCATCATAATAAGGTTGTGGCGGTTCAACACTCTCCATCTTTTCCACTTGTTGCACAACAAACTTCAATCCCTTGCTCTCAAGTTGAGATTCTTTAGTCATGAGAGCTTCGTGTGCTTTCCGGCTTCCCACTCGCTCTAATTGATGAAGGGTTGCTTGAAATTGATCCAGTGTCTCCTTGAGACGATCCCTTGATTCTTGTTCTGCTTGGATAACATGATTAGGATCATATGGCTCTTGGGTTGATGGGTATAGGCAAGGTGTATATAGAGGTGGTGGTTCTTGGGGGTAATTGTGTTGAAATTGGAGTGGTTCTATATATGGTTCATATGGCTCATAAGGTGGTTGGTATGGTGGATAAAGTTAGGATCTTATGAGGATGTTTGGTAGTAGGTGGCTTGTGAGTATGGTGGTTCAAAGCTATGTTGAGGAGGTGGTTCATAGGTATATGGTGGGGCTTGTTGGTAACTATAAGGGGGTCCTCCATATCCTTTGTCTTAGTACGCACCTTGGAATGACTCTTGCTCATAGTAAGTTAGTGGAGGTTATTGATTGTCACGAATAGGTCTACCATAGCTATTGTCTTGGTATGCATCATAGAATGATTGTTGGTCATAGTGCATTGGAGGGGGTTGTTGCCAAGAGAGTTGATCAAATCCTTGTGGCTCCTCCCATCTTTGATTGTCCCAACCTTGATGCATGTTCGCATTGTAGCTTCCATTCTCTACAACATAATTTGAACCAAACTCGTAGCCAAAGGGATGAGAATTCATAGTAGCAAATAAAAATAAAAACTAATAAGGAATAATGAAACTAAACTCCTAAAACTAGAAACACTACAAGAAAATGAAACATTTGTAACAAAAATTTTGTATCAAATTTAAAATTGTTACAAAAAATAATTTTTTGTAATAATATTACAAGTTGTTACAAAACATGCTAATATTTTGTAACAACTTAACTTTTGTTGTTACAAATTATGTTAGTTTTTGTAACGAACCTTTGTTTTGTTACGAAATATTATAATATTTTATAACAAAAATAAAGAAGTTGCAAAAATTCGTAATATTTTGTAACAAAATATCTTTTTGTTTCAAAAACTCCAATTGTTTTGTAATAAAAAATTAATTTGTCACAAATTCAACATTATTTGTAATAAGTTATTTGTTTGTCACAAAATGTAAATATATTTTATAACAATTTTTTTTTTCAAAATGTTAAACACGCTAAAAAAAATTTGTTTATATAATTTTTTCATAATAATTTTATTTTGTTTCAAAAATTAAATTTTTTTTCATATTGTTTATATTCATTAATTTTTAAAAATTATAAATATTATTTTATATTTTTTTAAAAATTAATATATAATTTTTATTCATAATCAAATTTTTAATGTTAACTAAAAATTTAAAATTATATTTATAAAGAACAATAATTAAATATAAAAGAAAAAAAAACTAAGACACTAAA
>NC_029794.2:97621433-97629315 GCF_000816755.2 Arachis ipaensis
GACACTAACTTTGTCATCTAGCTCGGGCTGTTCCAAAAGAAAAAGAAGGTCCAACGCCCAGGGGTTCTCCAAACTAACTAATATCGCCGCGTAGGAATGGAGCTAATATAATAACCTCTTATGTAACTTCTATCACTAATCCCAGGAGGGAGCAAGAAGATGAGCCTTCTCCTTTATCTACACTATCTTCCCATTATCCAAACTCATCATGAAAAGTAATTGAGGATTTGCCTTCGCGGTCACTTGTTCCTTATAGATAGGGGCATGCCTCGGCTCAAATGCCTTTGCCACCGCAAAGAATCATCTTTAAACAAAATCCAGCTTTTTCTCTTTCTTCGACTATTGAAGCCAAGTTAGCTGAATGTAAAAATTAATAGTCTGAAGTAGTGAAAAAATCCTAATTGCTCACCCCCTAACCCGCGCCTCACTCATCTCTGCGCCGTCTACTCCACCAAGCACAATGGAGCTCTTGAGTCAAGATCAAACACTGGCGTAGCCTCCAATAGTGAACCGTCCGTCGGCGCTGCTCCGTCCATATTGATGACCGAAATTCACTACCCACATATAATGAATCCGTTCTTTGGCAAGCGCACCAAATATCGTCAAGTAATAACCCACTAGGAGTGGGGTCGAATCCCACAGAGATTAACGGATTAAGGCAAACAATAGTTAATTAATTATTCTAGTTAGACTATTCAATTTTGAGTGATAAGCAACAAGAAAAGTAAATGACATGAAAGTAAAGGAAAGCAATAAAGTGCAAGAAAGTAAATAGCAAGGAAAGTAAAGTACAAGAAAGTAAAGTGCTGGAAATGTAAAGTGAAGAAAATGTAAATAACCATAAAGTAAATAAAAGAAAGAAAGATAAAATAAACATTGAGATCAAGAGATGTTGGATTCTCTGGATTAATTGATTTCATCTCATATTCAATCATGCAACTCATTGACTTCTTGGCAATCATGATTGATTTAGCCTCAATCCCTTGGTGACTCAATCTCTCAAATCTTGATCAATAGCCAATTCTTTGGTCTAATTGCTCATGAGAAGAGATGAAGAATGGTCCCTCATTATACCACACATCATCATAGGTCCAAGTAGAGGGAGGATTATATGTCACCATATCCAAACACCAAAACCCAGATCCTACTCAAGTGTGAGAAAGAATTTCTAGCATGATTTCATGTTTCCTTTTCCAAGGCTCCCATGAAACCCAAATACATTCAATCTCTTTTCCAATATAATTGAATGCTAGAATGAAGAATGAAATCCTTTCTAGTAAATCAAAGAGAGATGAATAGAAGAAGAAGAATAAAAACAATCAATCCATTGAAAAATAATAGAGCTCTCTTTCATAATGGAAAGAGTTAGTAATTCATAACTAAATTATTTACAAAGTAAGAAAGAAAAGAGAAGAAATTGATGGTGAACAGAGAGGATCCTAAGACTTCCCCCCAATCCAGCATAGTTAATTCTATGAAACTAAGGACTTTATATAGGCTTTCCTAAATTGAAATAAAATTAAAAGCAAATTACAATGAAATGAAAATGAACTATTATAGATGCTTCTTGTGTCCTTGATTGGTTGATAATTGCAGCTTGAATGAGAGTTGGAATGGGCTTGATTGAAGGTTGGAGGCTGCAGGGAGAAGTTGGCGTGTGGTTTCAAGTGCCACTCCCACTTGATTTTTCACTTTGGATTAGGACCCACTTTTCATGCTGAATAGATGGAGTTGTTTGGGCCTCAAATTGAATGTCCATTATGAAGTATTATATATTGTTGGAAAGCACTGGATGTTAGCTTTCCAACACTTCTGAAATCAACTCATTTGGACCTCTGTAGCTCACGTTATGCCCATTTGAAGGTGGATAGGTCAGTCTGTCAAGTAGCCCGGCGTGCCACGTCCACTCTTGGGCGTGCCGCGCCTTCAATGATGTACAAAATCTTGCTCTCTGGCTATTAGAACTGGCGTGCCATGCCCATTATGAAAAAAGAGCTAGCGTACCACGCCTTCAATATCAAGTGGCACGCCCAGGTTTTACAACGCTGAAATAATGGCCTTTTTCACCTCCAGTTTTAATGTCCACCCCAGAGTGTTATATATCGTTGGAAAGCTCTTGAGGTCAGCTTTCCAATGCCACCAAGTTATGTCCCTTTGAAGATGAAGAGGTCAGGCTGGTAACTCTGCAGTGACGTATTTTTCTCCTTGTGCTTTCGAGGTCAATATCATCCTAAATTCCAGTGTCCATCATAAAGTGTTATATATGGTTGGAAAGCCCTGGATGTCTACTTTCTAATGACACTGGAATCATCTCATTTGGAGTTGTTTAACTCAAGATATCTTCATTTGAATGAGAGGAGGTCAGGATGGCATATGCCCCGGCATGCCATGCGCAATGATTGGCGTGCCACGCCCATAGTGGGGCTCAAAATTACTCCTCTAGAACTTAAGCCTGGCGTGCCATGCCCAAGACACCAAGTGGCATGCCCTGTTTGAGATCTTGACTTCACAACTTGGCGTGCCACGCGCATAGCACCAAGTGGCATGCCCTCTTTGAGACTTGGCTTCACAACTTGGCGTGCCACGCCCATAGCACCAAGTGGCACGCCCTCTTTGAGACGTGGCTTCACTACTTGGCATGCCAAGCCCAGAGTACTAAGTGGCACACCCTCTTTGAGACTTGGCTTCACAACTTGGCGTGCCACGCCCATGTAAAATTCTTCAACCTTCTTTGCTGGAATGTTGGCTTGGCGTGCCACGCCCAGAGCTCCAAGTGGCACGCCCATTGATGAGAATTGGCTTCAAAAGCTTGGCGTGCCATGCCCAGAGCTTTAAGTGGCATGCCCAGCTTCACACACCCAACTTTATTTGTTGTTATCTTCCCTTTTTGTTGCTCTTTTCACCTGAAATTCAACACAACCCATTTCAAAGCAATGTACCATAATATTTATCATTTGGCTCATGAAATTGCATTGAATCAATGAGATAATGCTCTTTTTATGGTCCTTTTAGATAAGAAAAATGGTAGATGATGCAAGTCATCACAACACCAAACTTAAGCTTTGCTTGTCATCAAGCAAACAAAGAATCATGCAATAAAGTTTGACAAACCAAGATGAGAAGAGTAGCAATTTTTATGTTCATGGTTGGCTAGTTTCTTATGGATGCTACAATCACGAAAGAGATTCAAATGATTGATGCTTCTATCTAGCTCATTTTATGAAATCTTTTTCTTTATGTTCCTTCCTTGAAGCAAGCTTTTAATTCTTTTCTTATCTTAGCTTCTTGGGTGCTTTGCACCATGTGTTGAAAGCTACGACTCTAAATGCTTTGTTTTCAAGTATTACCACTTGATACATAAGCACCACAAGCATTTAATTAGAGGACTCTTTAAGCTCATTTGTTTCTTTTCTTTACTCTCTAATAATTGATGCTCAGAGCCTTGAGCTTTGAGGGAGTGCTTTTGCACTTGAGCCTAGCCTTGACTCTATGTGTTTTGTTTTCAAGCTTTTTGCTTGATACAAAAACACCACAAGTACTTAACAATTGAATTGTCATTGGTACTCAGAGTCTTCAGCTTTCTCATTCTTTCCCTTTTCTTTTTCATGCCTTACTTGCATTTGCTTCTTCAAGGTTTTCATGATTTCGAAAATTTCATAAAATGTCCTAGATGAAAACTTCAATTAAACAAATTCAAATGCAATTGAGCAACAATAATCATGCTAGCCTTCCAATACTTATATGCCCATGCTAAGTTCTTCTTTAATGACCTTGTTTGTTTATGATCATGAAACTAAATTGCTTTTGAACTCACAAAACTCAAGATGGTAGTAATAATGTCATAGCACATGTTACAATTTAACAACCAAGCTATGCTTATTCACAACACACATGCATACAAAGGAAATAGAAGACAATCATGCAATTTAAATATATTGGAAATAAGTAAGAGGAAAAGGAATTTTACCACCTTGTAGTTCATCTTCATTGTTGTTGTCACCTTCCTCCTATTCTTCCCTTTCCTACATCAATCTTAGAATGATTGTTTGTCCTCAAGTGACAAATAAAACAGTGGTGATGGGGTTTATGATGGGTCATGAGTGTCTTACACAATGAAATGTGGGTAATGCATGTGCTCAAGCAAGCAAAGATAAGGATACAATAAGGGCACAATAAGTAAAAACAGAGACAATGTGATTGCATTAATAAGTGGTATGTGCATGGTACTTTGCATGAAAGGTAAGTGGCAACACCAAACTTAGTATGACACTTTCATTTTAGAATGAAGCAAGTACCCAGTGAAGAATGAAAGTCAAATTGTTCTATGGCAACACCAAATTTAGAATGCAATCATATGTCAAGTTATTGAAAGTAAACTAAGTAAAGAAAGGAAATGTTACCTACAGTTAGGTTGCCTCCCAACAAGCACTCTTTTAGTGTCATTAGCTTGACATGTTGTTCTCAACTTCCAATTTGTCAAGAGAAATGACCTCAAGGGGAGAGAAGAGCAAGTTGATATCCCCTGTGTTGGCCTCTTCCCAACAAGCTTTCTTTTGTTTTTTGCTTGATTTGCTTTGCTTGTTGGGGCAAGGGTTGGATTGTTTGCAGTTGACCTTTTCTTCTTTATGAATGTTGCCCTATGTATCTTGGTCACAATCCTTATTTCAGCGTTTTGGTTGATTGTCTTCACTTCTTTATTTTCAGAACTTGGGTGTTGTGAGATGGTTGGAGTATCCTCTTTATCAAGAACTTCTTGGAATGGTGGCTCGATTGGTACAAAGATCTCTTCTTCTTGCCCTACCAATTCCTTATTTTCACCTTCATTAAGCACTTCTCCACTCTTTAGACTGATGGCATGATATTCTTGCCCTGGCCAAGGGAAGACATTGGTTGGTTTATCAACAAAATGTTGTGCCAATTGTCTCATTTGCTCTTCTTGATTTCTCCTTGAGATTTCCATATCTTTAATCACCTCTCTTACATTTTGCCTTAAAAACTCACTGAGTTGGTGGTGCACGTAATGTGAATCGCACTTTTCACAACTCGTACCACTAACCAGCAAGTGCACTGGGTCGTCCAAGTAATACCTTACGTGAGTAAGGGTCGAATCCCACGGAGATTGTTGGTTTGAAGCAATCTATGGTTATCTTGCAATTCTTAGTCAGGAAGTCAATTGTATTTATCAGTTGAATTGCAAATAAACAAGAGAGCATGGGTTAAAGGTTACTTGTTATGCAGTAATGGAGAATATGTTGGAGTTTTGGAGATGCTTTGTCTTCTGAATCTCTGCTTTCCTCTGTCTTTTGATTCACGCACGCACGTCCTTCTATGGCAAGCTGTGTGTTGGGATGGTGTGTACTGGGGCTGAGACTTAAACAATTCACGTGCATAAGGCTGTTTTGGGCGTTCAACGCCAGGTTTGGATCCATTTCTGGCGTTGAACTCCAACTTTTAATCATTTTCTGGCGCTGGACGCCAGAATTGGGCAGAGAACTAGCGTTGAACGCCAGTTTACGTCGTCTATCCTTGAGAAAAGTATGGACTATTATATATTGCTGGAAAGCCCTGGATGTATACTTTCCAACGCATTTGGAAGCACGCCATTTTGAGTTCTGTAGCTCCAGAAAATCTACTTTGAGTGCAGGGAGGTTAGAATCCAACAGCATCAGCAGTCCTTTTTCAGCCTGAATCAGATTTTTGCTCAGCTCCCTCAATTTCAGCCAAAAAAATATCTGAAATTACAGAAAAACACACAACTCATAGTAAAGTCCAGAAATATGAATTTTTTCCTAAAAACTAAAGGAAACAAACTAAAAACTCACTAAAACATACTAAAAACTATATGAAATTAACCCCAAAAAACGTATAAAATATCCGCTCATCAGTTGGGCAATAAAGATATATCTCTTGGAGAGTTCTTCTATTGCAAATTCTAGAAGATTTTGTGGAGGTGCATGGGTTGGATAATTACGGGATGATAGTCCTTGAAGAATGTGGTATGCAGCATTAAAATCCCTTCTAAAGCCAAAATTTCTGTAGGTGTCATAACAATATGAACTGTTTTGTGGCCCTGGGAGGTATTTCATTTTATTTGATTGCTCATACTCTATCATTCCTTGGTGATATTCCCAACCACCATTAGGATAATGAATAGAATCATTTTGTGGTGGTGGGTGATAAACCCATATTTCATGAGTTCTTTTGTGCTTAATTGGAGTGATTTATTCAACTCTTCACCTACTTATTCACATTAATTGCATGGTTTTACTTTCCCTTCCTTATTATGTCATATTGTGAAAAACATGTTTCCTAAGCTTTAAAAATATTAATTATTTTAATTACCTTTATTTTCATTCAATGCCATGATTAGTGTGTTGAGTAGCTTCAGGTTTCCTAAGGCTGAATGACTTAAAGGATGAAAAGGGAAACATACAAAAATGGAAAGAGAAGGAAAAACGGAGCTTTAAGGAAACTGGTATCCACGCGATCGCATGGACGACGTGATCGCGTGCTAGAAGCAAAGAAGTAGCGACGCGGCCGCATGACTGACGCGACTGCGTGGAAAGGAAAAGTTCCAGATGACGCGACCGCGTGACCCACGCAGACGCGTGACAGAGGCCACGTATCAGAATTTACAGAATACGCCCCCAGCGATTTCTGAAGCCCTTTTTGGCCCAGATCCAAGTACAGAAAGCATAGATTAGAGGTTATAAAGTGGAGGAATGCATCCATTCAGGGGGAGCTCGCATAATTTTAGTTTTCAATGATTTAGATTTAGTTGAGAGGGAGATCTTCTCCTCTCTCTCTCTTTTAGGATTTAGGATTTCTTCTTGTTTTAAGAGTGACTCTCAATCCAGGTTTTATATTTCTTTGTTTTAAACTTCCCTTTTACTCTATTTATTTATTTCAGTATCTGAGTTGGCTATTTACCTTTATAATTGGATCTATGAATTCTTTCATATTACAAACAGTTATTTGAATTAATGATATTTGAGGTATTTTCAGTTTATGATTGTTCTCTTTGATTTAAGTTATCATTGCTTCCCATCTAAGGACGTTTTTATTATTTCAGCAATTTTACTTTTTTCCCCCCTTTTGGTCCTGGTTAAGAATTCAGCAACTCAATAGTTATTAAACTCAACGTAATTGATAATCGTTATCTTGCTAATTGAGCTGAACTTAAATAATCCCAACCTTTTCTTAGGAAATAATTAGGATTCAAAAGTCAATTTAATTAGTCCCTTGACTTTCCTTTGCCCTGGTAAAGGTTGACCAAGTGGAGTTTAGATTCAACTTTCATTATAGTTGAGAGAGATAACTAAGTTGGACCTCTAATTTCCCTTATCTTGCCAAAAGTTATTTTACAGTTATTATTTATTTTTAATTGCCATTTAATTCACTCGTCATTTAAATTACTTGCTTCTCACCTTCTAAACCCCGATTACAACCTTTATAACCAATAATAAGAACATACTTCCTCGTAGTTCCTTGAGAAGACGACCCGAGGTTTGAATACTCGGTTAACAATTTTTAAGGGGTTTGTTACTTGTGACACCCAAACGTTTGTATGAAAGGGATTTTTGTCGGTTTAGATACTATATCTACAACGCGACTGTTTTTATGACATTCTTTACTGGCAGAAATCACGAACGTCAAAATGGCGCCGTTGCCGGGGAACTGCTAACGTGTGCCTTATTATTGGTTATTGCAAATATTTTTTTTTCTTTTGCTTGTTTATTTATTTTTGTTTTTCCTTTTTATCTTTATTTGCTACTATGAACTCTCACCCCTCTCGCTTTGAGTTTGGTTCTAATATTATTAAAGGAAATAGAAGTTACAGAAGGAATGTGCATCAAGGTCAGACCAATCAAGGATGGATGGA
>NC_029794.2:97629633-97630988 GCF_000816755.2 Arachis ipaensis
CCCAAGTGAATATGAAGATGATGCGGAGGTAGATTTCTCTCAACCTCCAATCTATGACTCGAGTGATGAGGAAGACATAGAAGACTTTGACCAGGATACAGATACAATTGAAGATCTTTGCAAGGAAGTGGAAGAATTCACAGAAGAGCACAAGGAAACGGAACTTGCAGAACCACCAAAAACACCTATCCCAAGGCCATTACCACCTAATACAAGCTTCAAGTGGGCACAATCCTTAACTTATAATTTTACTTATTCACTTGAATATGGTTTGCTTGAAACAGATGGCCAACTTAGAGCTCTCTGCGGCTTTAAGAGTAAAAGGGAATTGACTCGTACTCAGAACTGGTGCACCAGGTTCAATAAGGTTCCACGCTTTACCTCGAAGTACACGGATTGGTATCATGCTCAATTGCATGGATCACGGAAAACGTTTGGTCACCACGGTGAGATTCTACTTTTTAACCCGCCCGAATGGAAACTTACAAATCAAAACGGAGGCGGATCTAAAAACATAGCTTGGGATCATGGCTTATATTCTGACATTCGTCATCCCGGGAGGCTGAATATCTGTTTGAAGCTGCTCAGAAGCTTTGCATGCCTAGTTTAGGACCCCGGAGGCTATTGGCATTCCAAGCATTGGTGGAAATTTTTGGACGAATTTAAACATAAGCCACCATAACAGGATACTCTTCCAATGTCCAACTTAAGGACTTTAACTAAAAGTGCTAGGTGGGAGACAACCCACCATGGTATGGTCGCTTCTTTCTCAATCTATTTCTTGTTTATTGTTTTCAATTTACCCTTTTTTTTTTATTTTAACATTAACCTGGAATCATGCATAGCATTCATGTTAATCACTACATCCTGCATTTTTCAGTTAAAAAAAAAAAGGGGGTGCACGACGCGACCGCATGCCCCATGCGACCGCGTCATATCGCGAAAAACACCACCCATGCGACCGCGTGACCCACGCGACCGCGTGATATATATATCGGCGTAAGGATCCAACGAACAGAAAGTTGGGCTGGAATCGTGCGGCTCTTGTGCGTTTGCGATCGCGTCACTTACCCAATACCAATCCCACGCGACCGCGTGAGCGACGCGATCGCATCGCATGGATTGCATATCACCCCAAAAGGAGACAGAGAGTTGCGCTGAAACGGCGCTGGAGTCGTGCGTTTAGCACGAATTCCAGCGACGCGATCGCGCGACCCACCCGATCGCGTCACCCCTCTTTCCCCCCTCTCATACGATCGCGCGACCCACGCGATCGCGTCCCCCCATTTTCACCCCAACCACGCGACCGCGTGCCCCACGCGGCCGCGTGGATTCGAAAATATAACCCCCCAGCC
>NC_029794.2:97631511-97673068 GCF_000816755.2 Arachis ipaensis
GCCCCCCTCTCCGCCATCCACCCCCTTCAGCCAGCAACAACCACCGCCCTCCCTTCCCCTATCCTCTCCCTCTCTCACTAACCCTAATACCTCCCTCCGCCACTGCCCCCTCAGCCGCCACCACGACGCCGTGCACCACCACCGCGCCGGACGCCGCCGCAGCCACCTTCTTTCTTGTTCCACCCCTTCTGCTTACCAGGTTCCGCAACACGCAACCCTTTTTATCCGTTCGTCACTTTTCTGTATTTTTTATTCCGTTTATGTTCATGATTAGGATAGGTAGACTTGCATGTTGTAGTGGATTTTTAGGTTGTTAGGTAGCTTAGGCTGTGGTTAGTGGATCTAGGTCTGTTTACTTGCACTGTTCTTACTTCTGTTTTATCCTATGTGCAAATCTGTTGCTGCTATAATCATGATTCATATGCTACTTTCTTGTATGTTACTGCTATTTCCATTGAGTTTTTATGTTTATTTTATATCTATGTACATGCAGCTTGATTTTTTTTAAATTCATATGAACTGATATGATTGCTGTTTATTTTCCGAGACAATCCAATTTTAGCCGGAATGCTGCCCAAATTTTTTTGAAAATTATTTTCATTCTTGTTTTGGTTTGGCAACTTTGTTTTACTCTGCTTCCCCCAAACCATTTCATGAATGCTAGGGCCACTTTCTTATCATCTTTGATTTCCTGGTTCATAACCTGCAATTATGATTCACTGATTCCAATTTCTGATTTCTTTATTTCTATTCGAATCAGCATCACCCTATTTTCTTTATTCGATTATGAGTACTTATATTCTTACCTGTGAATCCTTGTAATATGGAATTTTTTCTATGCAACTTACTTTCCTAACTCACTAATTTTAATTTACTAATTTCTTTTTACCATACTAACCCTCTTGATCTCTTTTCTGATCACTTTCACTTCCTCTAACTTTCTCACTATGGCATATTGATTTTTTCTTCTTCTTTCCATTTAACATTAATTCAATCACATTTCAATTACTCATTTTCCTTATTCTATTTCTCCCTTACCGCTTTGAGTTTCCTTTGTTTAAATTGCCTATTTGCTTTCCTATTTTATCCATTTCCTGGTTTTCTGTCTTTCAAGATGTCTGCCTCACAAAGAAAAGGCAAAGGCAAGGCTACTAGCAAGCGCAAGAGAGGAGATTCCTCCCAGTCCATCATTGCTCTAATGCACGATTCCTCATGGCGGGAGAAGAACTTCACACAGCAGGAAAAAGCTGACCAGCTGCTCCCTTCGACTGACCCTATAAAATTTGCAAACCGGTACTGTGAGCTGAAGTACCTGACTTTTGCAAACTCCAGAAATCTATACCTGGAACGTACCTTGAAGATTCCAGAAGCCCTCTAGCAATACACCACTGAGCAAATCAAGCAAAGGGGCTGGTTCTTTCTGGAGAGACCACTGACAGAGGTCAATGCATCTTGGGTCCGGGAATTCTATTGCAACTACTACCTTACTACCCTAGATGCAGTGAACCTGAGGGGAAAGCAAATTCTGGTCACTGAGGAGGCCATTGAGACCATTCTCCAGCTCCCAGCCAAGTCCGATCAGCCAGATGGTTATGCACAGGCTGAGGAGGACATGGGCCAGATGCAGTTTGATTAGGATGCTGTGAAGGCATGGATAGCTCTCGACCCTGCTGTTCCTTGGGAGATGGGTCAGGACACCACTATGCCTAGAGAGATCAAGAGAGTGTACCTGAATGATGAGGCTCGGCTATGGCATCAGATCTTGAGCAACTATGTGATGCCGAGTACTCATGAGACTGAGATCCCGGCTGCCATGATCACCCTCCTCTGGTGTGTGCTGGAGGGTAAGGACCTGTACTTGCCTCATTTTATCCGGCATTTTATGGCCAGGGTCCACGTCCGAGGCCCCCTCCCCTTTCCTTATCTGGTTACACGGCTAGGCCGTCAGGCTGATGTGCCTTGGGAGGATGCCGATGAGCGACCACCAGCAGCGGACTGTAGAAAGATCATCCCTCACAGCAGGAACTTCCTTGCTTTGGGCTACAGACCACCACCTGTCACTGCTACTGATGAGACAGCCCCTCCGTCTGCTGGACCCTCTTCCTCCACAGCTGCCCCAGCTGCCCCTGCTGCCACCACTGCACCTCCGCCTGCCTCTGAGCCGGTTTATCACCTCGTGCACCGTCTATTCCGCCAGCTTGATCAGATGGAGCGCCGTAACATGCGCCGGTATGAGAGATTGGAGCGCCGCAACAGGCGACGCTATTCCCATCTAAAGCTGATAATCAGACAGGGCGCCGACATCCCCTCCGAGCCCGACACACCATCAGAGCCATCAGAGGAGGAGGAGGATGAGCACGAGGAGGAGCCTCATTCCCAGGCGGAGACTCATCAGCAGGCAGGCACAGAGCACGCTACACCACAGCAAGAGGCCCCACATCAGCTTGAGGCTGCAGATCCAGAGATCCCGATCCAGTTAGTCCCCCCTCTACAGCAGCCAGACTCTCAGCCCACCACCGCCACAGAGACCCCAGCTACCATCCCTACCAGTGATGACACTCCTTCACACCCGGCTTGATTGAGCATCGGGGACGATGCTTCATTTTAAAGTGTGGGGAGGTCGCCATCTCTGGCGTTTATTTTGGTGAACTACTACATACTTTTTCTTTTATTTTAGATATTTCTCTGTATTTTTCTCTTTTTCTTTTACTGTTATTTTCTGAGTACTTATACATTGCTTTTATGTATTTTTACTCTATTTTCTGCATTTTGCATCTTTAGTTCATATTTTAGCCATTTAGTTTATTTTAGTTATTTAGTTTAGTTTGCAATTTTGATTTATTAGTGGATTAATTAGTATAGTTTACCCTTTTTAGCATAAGATAGTATAGTTTAAATTAAAAAAATATAAAAAGGAAGTAAGCTAGGAAATTGAACATATCAGATTTAAATCCACAAAACTTATATATAGCATTACATGATGTAGTTAAGCTGACAATATTTTATCAAGGAGGAACATTAAAACTTTAAAAGCTACCCTAAATAATTTTTTTATGAGAATAATGGGAATTTTTAACTAAACCTGCATACAATATATAAATGATATATGATGCTTGAGTTAGAGAACACACAGCCTGTGAGTTTTGAGCTTAAATTATATGGTTGCATTCAAACCATAATTTCATTTCTGTGTGTTACATTTCTTTTTATTCTGATGTTCTTTCCTTTGCTTTAATCTATATGTCCAATTATAGAATATAGAATAAATACATACCAAGAGAATGATTGAGGCCATCATTTGATTTTAGCTCACTCACCCCAAATTAGCCTACCTTTTACATCACCCTTGTTAGCCCCCTTGAGCCTTTTAAAACCCCCTTTATTCTATTTAGCCAAATTACTAGCCTTAAGCAGAAAAACAAAAGAAAATCCCAAGTGAATCCTTGGTTAGCTTAAGATAGAAAATCATGAGTAGAGTTAAATGTGGGAAACCTTTTGGGAACATGGATGATAAAACCAAAAAGGTAGAGAAATTAAAAGAAATAAAATAAAATTTGGGAAGCATGCTCATGAGAAAATCTAAGTGATTCAATTACCATGTGCATTAAAAAAAAAAAGAGAATTATTTTTCAGCATCTAAATAAAATGGGACACAAAAGAAATTCCCCAATGAAAACAATGCACATGGGATAAAAAAAATTTAAAAAGTGAAACTGAGCATTTAACAATAAGTGGGAAATATGGGAAAATAGGTAAAGAAGCATTGTTTTACTAAGTATGTATGTTAGGTGAGATCTTAGTCTAATTAAGGATTCACTTATTAGCTCACTTAGCCTTATACATATATCCTTACCCTTTGCCTTGACCCCATTACAACCTTAATTAAAGACCTCATGAGTTTTGGTATAACTATGTTCTATAATTGTTGATTGGTTAGACGAAAAACAAAGTTATAGAAATGAAGAATAAAAAGAAGAATAGAGTGAATAAACCCAATAAACACTGACTGACTAGAGAGTAAACACAAAATCCAGTGAGGGTTCAATAACTCATCAACATATATCTGTACTTAATTTACTAATTGTTTTGCAAGTTTGTACAATGTTTTCTTTCCCATCTCCTTTGCTAAAATGCTTTATTATTTAAGGGTTGGCTATATATATACATGACTCTTTGAGTAGAACACCCACGACGCGGACGCGTGACTGACGCGACCGCGTGGAAAGGAAAAGTTCCAGATGACGCGACTGCGTGACCCATGCGGACGCGTGACAGAGGCCACGTGTCAGAATTTACAGAATACGCCCCCAGCGATTTCTAAAGCCTTTTTTGGCCCAGATCCAAGTACAGAAAGCATAGATTAGAGGTTATAAAGTGGAGGAATGCATCCATTCAGGGGGAGCTCGCATAATTTTAGTTTTCAATGATTTAGATTTAGTTGAGAGGGAGATCTTCTCCTCTCTCTCTCTTTTAGGATTTAGGATTTCTTCTTGTTTTAAGAGTGACTCTCAATCCAGGTTTTATATTTCTTTGTTTTAAACTTCCCTTTTACTCTATTTATTTATTTCAGTATCTGAGTTGGCTATTTACCTTTATAATTTGATCTATGAATTCTTTCATGTTACAAACAGTTATTTGAATTAATAATATTTGAGGTATTTTCAGTTTATGATTGTTCTCTTTGATTTAAGTTATCATTGCTTCCCATCTAAGGACGTTTTTATTATTTCAGCAATTTTACTTTTTTCCCCTTTTGGTCCTGGTTAAGAATTCAATAACTCAACAGTTATTAAACTCAACGTAATTGATAATCGTTATCTTGCTAATTGAGCTGAACTTAAATAATCCCAACCTTTTCTTAGGAAATAATTAGGATTCAAAAGTCAATTTAATTAGTCCCTTGACTTTCCTTTGCCCTGGTAAAGGTTGACCAAGTGGAGTTTAGATTCAACTTTCATTATAGTTGAAAGAGATAACTAAGTTGGACCTCTAATTTCCCTTATCTTGCCAAAAGTTGTTTTACAGTTATTATTTATTTTTAATTGCCATTTAATTCACTCTTCATTTAAATTACTTGCTTCTCACCTTCTAAACCCCGATTACAACCTTTATAACCAATAATAAGAACAAACTTCCTCGCAGTTCCTTGAGAAGACGACCCGAGGTTTGAATACTCGGTTAACAATTTTTAAGGGGTTTGTTACTTGTGACACCCAAACGTTTGTATGAAAGGACTTTTGAAGGTTTAGAAACTATACTTGCAACGAGTATTTATCCGCAAATTTCTAGACCATGCAAAAGTCATCTCATTAGTGGGCAATATCCCATATGACATGATTAATCAAAATGTGAGGTAGACTCCATTCTTAGTTGTAAAATGCTCTATCTCAAACAATAATCACAAAAAAAAATTTGAATCCCCATTGTCACAGATGAGGAATTCTTAGTGAGGCAATAACACAAACATCTTACTAGCAAGAGAAAATTAAAAGAAAATAAATGACAAAGACAAAAAGAAAAAAACATGTCTAATCTAGTTAATTAATCAACCAGTAGTTTGTTAATCACAATTAATCTCCGGCAATGGCGCCATAAAACTTGATGACCGGAATTCACTACCCACATATAATAAATCCGTTCTTCGGCAAGCGCACCAAATATCGTCAAGTAATAACCCACTAGGAGTGGGGTCGAATCCCACAGAGATTAACGGATTAAGGCAAACAATAGTTAATTAATTATTCTAGTTAGACTATTCAATTTTGAGCGATAAGAAACAAGAAAAGTAAATGACATGAAAGTAAAGGAAAGCAATAAAGTGCAAGAAAATAAATGGCAAGGAAAGTAAAGTACAAGAAAGTAAAGTGCTGGAAATGTAAAGTGCAGAAAATGTAAATAACCATAAAGTAAATAAAAGAAAGAAAGATAAAATAAACATTGGGATCAAGAGATGTTGGATTCTCCGGATTAATTGATTTCATCTCATATTCAATCATGCAACTCATTGACCTCTTGGCAATCATGATCGATTTAGCCCCAATCCCTTGGTGACTCAATCTCTCAAATCTTGATCAATAGCCAATTCCTTGGTCTACTCATGAGAAGAGATGAAGAATGGTCCCTCATTATACCACACATCATCATAGGTCCAAGTAGAGGGAGGATTATATGTCACCATATCCAAACACCAAAACCCAGATCCTACTCAAGTGTGAGAAAGAATTTCTAGCATGATTTCATGTTTCCTTTTCCAAGGCTCCCATGAAACCCAAATACATTCAATCTCTTTTCCAATATAATTGAATGCTAGGATGAAGAACAAAATCCTTTCTAGTAAATCAAAGAGAGATGAATAGAAGAAGAAGAATAAAAATAATCAATCCATTGAAAAACAATAGAGCTCTCTTTCCCAATGGAAAGAGTTAGTAATTCATAACTAAATTATTAACAAAGTAAGAAAGAAAAGGGAAGAAACTGATGGTGAACAGAGAGGGTCCTAAGACTTCCCCCCAATCCAGCATAGCTAATTCTATGAAACTAAGGCCTTTATATAGGCTTTCCTAAATTGAAATAAAATTAAAAGTAAATTACAATGAAATGAAAATGAAATATTCTAGATGCTTCTTGTGGCCTTGAATGGTTGACAATTGTAGCTTGAATGAGAGTTGGAATGGGCTTGATTGAAGGTTGGAGGCTGCAGGGAGAAGTTGGCGTGTGGTTTCAAGTGCCACTCCCACTTGATTTTTCACTTTGGATTATGACCCACTTTGCACGCTGAATAAATGGAGTTATTTAGGTCTCAAATGGAACTTCTATTATGAAGTATTATATTGATGCGCATAAACTTGTTATGCTACGATTTAGGAAATTGCACGATCGGCAAAATTCCTTCCGGCAAGTGCACCGGTTATCGTCAAGTAAAAACTCACAATAGAGTGAGGTCGAATCCCACAAGGATTGGTTGAGTGAGCAATTCGGATTAGAAGTATGTTCTAGTTGAGCGGAATCAAGATTTAGATGAGAATTGCGGAATGTAAAATTGCATGAATTAAAGAGCGAGAAGCTAAATTGCTGAAATTAAAAGGGAATGGGGGTGATTGCATGAATTTAATTGCAGCAGAACCTACAGAACCTATTCATCCAAGCATATCCTTAATACATAAACACCACAGGCATTTGTCTCAGAAGTTCAAACCATTGGTGCCTAGCTTATTTTCTCAATTTTTTTGCTTTTTGGTTGCCCTTTTTCAGTGTCTTTTTCTTCTTCTTTTTCTTTCTTTTTCATGGCCAAAGACATTTATTCATCAAGATCCATAGGCAGTTTTCAATTTCTACACAAAAAATGATAATTCTACACTCTATTTCCAGTGATCTGACTTAAACAATCAAGCATGCATACCACCACTTAATTCTATTTGATTTGTCACTAATTGAGCCAAGTTACTTTTGTTCAAACTTTTCTTTTATTTTTGGAAACAGAACAAGCATGGCAAGCACTTGTTTAAGAAGGTGAAGTTATATCCAAACATCTAGGCATTCACTTTATTCAAAGCAATAACAGACACTCATACTAAAAACTCCACATAACACTTAAATGACTTATGATGAAAGAAAGCTCATAAAGACAATTCACCAATTATCATTTGATTATTAAGGAACGAGACCACCTCTTATTTATTGCTTGGTTCTTCTTAATTCTTGGGATCCTGCTTCTTCTTGCTTCCTGCCTCTTTTTGACCACTTGTACTTCCTTTGTCTTTTCTTATGAGCTTTTTCCAGAATCCAGCCTTTTTCATTGTTTTTTCCACTCCTTTTTCAAGGATCATTGCCTTGTTTATTTCTCCTTCTTTCCTCCCTTTGAAATACTCATCAAAAGCTGGGAATGCTGGATCCATCTTGTGTAGATGTTCCCCTATGTAGTTAAGCTTGATTTGAGAACTGATGTTGTAATCAGCTTGAACTGAGTATCTTGCATTCTGTAAAGTGGTGGCTTCCTTGATTGCTAAGACATTGGCATCTTGGTGTTGGCATATGTGGCTGAAGGATTCCTATAATTGTAAATTCTTTTCCCTTTGCAGATCTAAGAATCTTGATTCAAAGTTCCTTTGCATATCCATCATTTTTAGGTGAAAGTCCTCTTGTCTCTCCTGAGACCTCATGTACTGTTGAGAGCTGAAATGTATGTTTTTCAGTCCAAGAGTTTTCATGATTGCTTTGGGGCTGAAGTCAACTTCCACTCCTCTCACATAGCTTTTGTATGTGGGTTTCTTGGTTGAATCCTCCCTCACTGCATTTGCATGAAACTCTTTCACCAGGTTGATGTTGATTTTAGTGATTGGCTTAGTCAGGAGCTCCCACTTCCTCTTTTTGATCTTTTCCCAAACACCAGGGAACTCATCCTTTTCAAGGTCAAAGGGAACCTCGGCTAGTACCGTTTTAGGTCTCATCCATTCGGCTTGAATCTCATGATTCATACCAGAGTAAGTTTAAGTTAATGTTTGTGCTCAAACGCTAACTTAAACTGCAAGATTTTTGGCCCAGAAACCTTTTCTAATAGTGGCGTTTAAGGTGCAGTTTAAGCTTAAACTGTAGCTTAAACGCCAGACACTTCCAGTGATGCCTTTTGTGGAAGCACGTTTAAGCTTCAGTTTAACCTTAAACTGAAGCTTAAACGTGCTTCCACAAAAGGCATCACTGGAAGTGTCTGGCGGTTAAGCTACAGTTTAAGCTTAAACTGTAGCTTAACCGCCAGACACTTCCAGTGATGCCTTTTGTGGAAGCACGTTTAAGCTTCAGTTTAACCTTAAACTGAAGCTTAAACGTGCTTCCACAAAAGGCATCACTGGAAGTGTCTGGCGGTTAAGCTACAGTTTAAGCTTAAACTGTAGCTTAACCGCCAGACACTTCCAGTGATGCCTTTTGTGGAAGCACGTTTAAGCTTCAGTTTAACCTTAAACTGAAGCTTAAACGTGCTTCCACAAAAGGCATCACTGGAAGTGTCTGGCGGTTAAGCTACAGTTTAAGCTTAAACTGTAGCTTAACCGCCAGACACTTCCAGTGATGCCTTTTGTGGAAGCACGTTTAAGCTTCAGTTTAACCTTAAACTGGAGGTTAAACGTGTTCGACACCTCCAGGGCTACCTTTCTCAGCTTCCACGTTTAAGCTCCAGTTTAAGCTTAACTGGAACTTAAACTCCACATGTGATATTCAAGCTTCCTTTATTGATTTTGTTGCTTCCTTGCCTAGCCTCTTCTTCCCTGAAATCATCCAAACAATTGCATCAAAGTCTTGCAAAATTTCATGAGAAATCTTCCATTCATAGCATTCAAGTAATATAACTAAAAACTCATGGAATTTGCATCAAAATCATACTGTTTGGATGGTTCATTGCTTTGTTATTCATTTAACCATTCTTGGTTACTTTAAGCTCAAGAAAATGCATAAAACCACTAAAACTAACAGAAAAATGCTAGTGAGACTAGCCTAAGATCATTCAAACCTCTTGATGTCAGATTTCCAAAGCCACTAACATCAGATCATTCAAACCTCTACAACTTAAGTTATGTCCCTTTGAAGATGAAGAGGTCAGGCTGGTAACTCTGCAGTGACGTGTTTTTCTCCTTGTGTTTTCGGGGTCAATATCTTCCTAAATTCCAGTGTCCATAATAAAGTGTTATATATGGTTGGAAAGCCCTAGATATCTACTTTCTAATGGCACTGGAATCATCCCAGTTGGAGGTTTGTAGCTCAAGATATCTTCATTTGAATGAGAGGAGGTCAGGATGGCATATGCTCTGGCGTGCCACGCGCAATGCTTGGCGTGCCACGCCCATAGTGGGGCTCAAAATTACTCCTCTAGAACTTAAGCCTGGCGTGCCATGCCCAAGACACCAAGTGGCACGCCCTCTTTGAGATCTTGACTTCACAACTTGGCGTGCCACGCCTATAGCACCAAATGGCACGCCCTCTTTGAGACTTGGCTTCACAACTTGGCGTGCCACACTCAGAGCACCAAGTGGCACGCACTCTTTGAGACTTGGCTTCACAACTTGGCGTGCCACGCCCAGAGCCCCAAGTGGCACGTCCATGTAAAATTCTTCAACCTTCTTTGCTGGAATGTTGGCTTGGCGTGCCACGTCCAGAGCTCCAAGTGGCACATCCATTGATGAGAATTGGCTTCAAAATCTTGGCGTGCCATGCCCAGAGCTTCAAGTGGCACGCCCAGCTTCACACACCCAACTTTATTTGTTGTTTTCTTCCCTTTTTGTTGCTCTTTTCACCTGAAATTCAACACAACCCATTTCAAAGTAATGTACCATAATATTTATCATTTGGCTCATGAAATTGCATTTAATCAATGAGATTATGCTCTTTTTATGGTCCTTTTAGATAAGAAAAATGGGTAGATGATGCAAGTCATCACAACACCAAACTTAAGCTTTGCTTGTCCTCAAGCAAACAAAGAATCATGCAATAAAGTTTGACAAACCAAGATGAGAAGAGTAGCAATTTTTATGTTCTTGGTTGGCTAGTTTCTTATGGATGCTACAATCACAAAAGAGATTTAAATGATTGATGCTTCTATCTAGCTCATTGAAAGAGCTGAAGATTGATGGTTTAGAAGTTATAGTAAACTCTCGTTGCAAGTATAGTTACTAAACCAAGCAATCAACCTTTCTTACAAACGTTTTGGTTGTCACAAGTAACAAACCCCTTTTAAAATTGATAATCGAGTATTTAAACCTCGGGTCGTCTTCTCAAGGAATTGCAGGGAGGTGTTCTTATTATTGGTTGTGAGTTTGTAAATTGGGGGTTTTTAATGTATAAGATAAAAAGCGAGAATAGTAAATGACAAGAAAGTAAATTGTATTAATTTAAATAGATAATAAAACTCTTGGCAAGGTATAAGAACTTGAAGTCCTATCCTTATCAATTGTGATGAGAATTGGATTTTAATCCCACTTTGTTAACCTCTAACTATGAAGGTAAATCAAGTGGATTAATTAGCTTAATCCTCAGGTCGTAGTCAATTCCTATGGAAAGACTAGAGTTATTGGAGCAACTCCCAATTTCAACCACTGCTTTATTTGACAGCTCAAGCGTTACCAATTACTTAACCAAAGCCAAAAGGGAGAATTCTAAATTAAATTAAAAGCATTCATGTAAATAAAGCAAAGGAAAATTAAATCTAAAAACACCTCAAATAATATTAATTAAGAAATCAAATCTAACATGAATATTCATAAATTAATTGGAAAAATAAATAAAAGAAGCATTGAACCTGTGATTGAAGTTGTAAGTTGAAATAATAAAGTTGAAATCCTAATCCTAATCCTAATCCTAAGAGAGAGGAGAGAACCTCTCTCTCTAAAAACTACATCTAAAACTAAAATTGTGAATTATGAGAGCATGATCATGAATGGATGCATTCCCCCACTTTATAGCCTCTAATCTGTGCGTTCTGGGCTGAAAACTAGGTCAAAAACAGCTCAGAAATCACTCTCCAGCAATTTCTGGTACGTTCAGGTTGCGGCAAAGCAACGCGGAGGCGTCGTCCACGCGTTAACGTGGATTGAAGTTCGCAGATGCGACGCGGGCGCGTCATTCACGTGTTTGCATTGCCTAACTTTGGGGCAGCTATAGAAAATTATATATCAAATCGAAGCCCCGAACGTTAGCTTTCCAACGCAACTAGAACTGCATAATTTGGACCTCTGTAGCTTAAGTTATGACCGTTTGAATGCGAAGAGGTCAGGCTGACGGCTTTGCAGTTCCTTCAACTTCTTATATTCCTTCCGCTTTTGCATGCTTCCTTTCCATCCTCCAAGCCATTCCTGCCCTATAATCTCTGAAAACATTTAATACACATATCAAGACATCTAATGGTAATAAGAGAGGATTAATATTAGCAATTGTAAGATCAAAGAAGAATGTTTTCAATCATAGCACATAATTAGGAAGGCAAATGTAAAACCATGCAAATAGTATGAATAAGTGGGTAAAGAGTTGATAAAAACCACTCAATTGAGCACAAGATAAACCATAAAATAGTGGTTTATCAACCTCCCCACACTTAAACATTAGCATGTCCTCATGCTAAGCTCAAGAGAAGCTATAAAGATGAAGAGGAATGGTAGATTAATATGCAATGCAACCTATCTATATGAATGCAACTACATGCAAAATGTTTCTACCTACTTGGTTAAAAGCAAACAAGTTCTCCAAGACAAATACAAACTAATTTCCACTAATTTAAATCGTACAATAAAAAGCAAGTAAACTTGTAAGAAGACAGCTCATGAAAGCAGGGAACATTGAATCAAGCCTTAAACCCTCACTGGTAGTGTATATCACTCTAGTCTCTCAAGTGTATAGGGTAATTCACTCTACTCTTCTCTAATCATGCATTATAAACTTTGTTCTTCATCTAACCAATCAACAAATATTTAATGTACCAATGCAAACATCATGAGGTCTTTTTAAGGTTGTAATGGGGCTGAGGTAAAAGTAAGGATATATGTATGGCCAAGTGAGCTTTATAAAGTGAATCCTTGATTAGTCTAAGATCTCACCTAACATATACATACTTTATATAATTTTAAAATACTTTACCTAGCTACCCAAATTTTCCCACTTTTGTATTACATGCTCATGTATCAAACTTATTTTTGAATTTTGTCCCATGTGCATTGATTCTTTTTATTTTGCATTTGGGATAATATTATTTTTTTTCTTTTTTTTTTGTATCCCCTTATTTAATTACTTAATTTTTTTGAATATTTTTTTTTCAATGCACATGATAATTTAATTATTTTGATTTCATATGAGCATGCTTCCCAAATTTTCAAATAACTTATTCAATTTAATTTCCTATTTTTTCCGTATCATCCCATGTTCCCATAAAATTCCCCACACTTAAATTATACACAATATCTATCTTAAGCTAACCAAGGATTCAACTTGAAATTTTTATTTTGTTTTTCTGCTTAAGGCTAGTAATGTGGTTATGAAACAGAAGGGAGTTAAAAAGTTCAAAGTGGCTAACAAGGGTGATGTAAAAGGTAGGCTTATTTGGGATAAGTGAGCTAATAACAAATAATGGCCTCAATCATATGCACGCATGTAAATATATTATATATTGGACATATAGAATGGAACAAAATCTAGATTGCAGTTATAGAGAAGTGAACACACAAGAATAAATATTATGGTTAAATAATGTAACCATATAAATAAGCTCAAAATTTCACAGGTTGTGTGTTCTTTGGCTCAAAAACCATGTTCCAAATACAACTTCAAACAAATTTAACACATAAATTTTTTTAATTTAAATTAGTGAAATACTATAAAAATTTCTTGAAAAAGAAAATATTACTTCAACCAAGTAGTAACTAAATGCATAAAATCAAATAAACATGCAATTAAACATACAAATGCAACAATGAACTAACAAATAAAGTAAAATATTGGTGTTTGAGAAGAGAATAACTAACCCATGGAGATCGGTATCGACCTCCCCACACTTAAAGATTGCACCGTCCTCGGTGCATGCTGAGATGTGCAGGTGGACGGGTTGTTCCAACTGGTGCTTTTCTGCAAATATTGTGCAGATGGACTTGTCTTGCTTCCCCATGTAAATGTCTTCCGGTTCCCTTCCGGGTGGCCATCCTGAAAGAAAAAGGGAAGAAAAGTAACCCAGAAATAGAGATAAGAAAATAAATGAAGTATGGGTGGGTTAATGCCAAATGAAAAGGGTCTCATTTACATGGAAGCTTCAACATGTACGTGAGAAAACAATAGAAGCCATGGCATACCAGTGGTACAAAATTTGTAACAATGGGGAAGAGAGTGCAAGACAATATAAATTAATGTCAATGCAAAATTAATACAAATATCATAAAAGATTAGCATTGACTTAAATAATATTACCCAACAGTGTAAAACAAGTCACTGAGCACCAAAATAAATTCAAAAAAAGATGCAACAGTTGAATAAGAACATTGTAACACCAATGGAAAGAAAAAAATAATAATAAATTTAGAAGATAAAAATATGCACAAAATTAAAATGCAATGAATGAAAGTATGTAATTAAGTAAAAGAGAATGAAAGTAAAGAAGGAAGAAGAATAGAAGAAAGAAATAAGAATGGAAAAAGAAAAATTAGGATTTGGGGGAAGAAAAGATATGATATTTGGCGCTGATCTGGATAAGTTGTGCGGCGCAGGCGACGCGGATGCATGGGTGACGCGGTCGTTTGGTGCGCGATAAGGTCAGGTGACGCGGACGCGTGGGTCACGCGATCGCGTGGCCTGAGTTGTGTGATTGGCGTGAGTGCAGCTTTGCATTCGCACAACTCTCTGTTCGAAACTCTTTTCGCCAAATTTTTGGGTGACGCGGTCGCGTGGTTGACGCGATCGCGCGGGTGGCCTTATTTCCAATATAACGCGGACGCGTGGGGCACGCGGTCGTGTGATAGGGCTTGTGCTTCTAGCACGAGTCCAGCACAATTCCAGCTCAACTTTCGGCCATACACCTTTTTACGTCGATTTACAGGGCCACGCAGTCGCGTGGGTGACACGGACGCGTGGGAGGCATTTTTCCCACATGACGCGGACGCGTCAGCAACGCGGTCGCGTGGATCAATTTGTGCCAGAGGCACGCCTCCAGCCACGCTCTCGCGTGACTCTCTGTTCACTTTTCTTTTCTCCTAATGCACTTGTGACGCGGACGCGTCAGCGACGCTGCCGCGTCGCGTGCGTGCTTTTTTTTTTTTTTTTGATGCAGTATGCAATATGCAGAATGCAGAATGCAAATGCTGATATGGATGTTATGCAAAACTCCAGGTTCAATATGATAAAATAAAATAAAACTCGAAAACAAATAAAATTAAATAAAAATTGAAAGAGGAACAATCATACCATGGTGGGTTGTCTCCCACCTAGCACTCTTAGTTAAAGTCCTTAAGTTGGACATTTGATGAGCTTCCTGTTATGGTGGCTTGTGCTTGAACTCATCCAGGAATCTCCACTAATGTTTGTAATTCCAATGGCCTCCGGGATCCCAAACTAGGCGCAGAAAGCCTTCAAGTAAGTTAAAGCAAGTGACAAGGCCCCAAGAGTGCTGATTTCTAGATTGAATTCCGGGGTCCCAGACCTTGCCTTTGCACCCATCTTCTTGTTGATCATCATTTTTCCACTTGGGTGGTGAACAGTCGAAATTCTTACTGAGACATCCAAACAGCTTCCTAGACCCATTCAGTTGAGCTTTATACCAACCTTTGCGTTTAAACTTAAAGCTTCCAACCATAATGAACCTTGCTGGACAATTCTTACCACTGGCCATCTTCTTCTTACTCTTAATGCCACAAAGAGCTCTAAGTTGACCATCCGTCTCCAGTAGCCCATATTCAAGTGGGATTAGAAAGCTAAGGGATATGAATTTTACCCACTTGAATGTTGTGAAGGATGATGGAAACTTAGGGGGAGGGGTCTCCAATAACTTTGGCAAGGTGATTTCAAGCTCCACTCCCTTGTGCTCTTTGACAATTTCCACCTCTTTGCAAACTTCTTTAATTTCAACCTCTTCCTCTTGGTAGCTTTCTTCCAATTCAATCTCTTCTTCATTACTTCCCAAGGGCATGGGAGGTAGTGCTTTTTCTTCTTTAATTTTCATCTCTTGACCAACCTCTTCCAAGTCTTCAACCATGATATGCCTTGGAGGTTGTACACCCTCCTCAGCATCAATTTCAATTGCCTTGGAAGGAGGTTCTGTTACCTGACTTTCCCATGGAGGGTCAGCATCTCCTAAGTCTGCAACCACTTCTTCCTCTTCAATAATTACAGCTTCCTCCACTTGTTCCAGCACAAAGTCATGCTCCGTACTGTCCACTGGAGTTTCTAATATCTCCTTCATGCTACGTTCTTCATTAGATTGTCCACATGAAACCATGGGGGTTTCTTGAGTGTCCGAACGTCAGGAAGATAATTGATTTATTGCTTGATTCAATTGGTGAAGGGTTGCAAGAAATTGATCCACTATTTCCTTGTGACGATCCTGTGATTCTTGTTACGCTTGGATATCATAAGTAGGACCATAAGGCTCTTGGATTGATGGATATGAATATGGTGCATATGGAGGTGGTGGTTCTTGGGAGTAATTGGGTTGGAATTGGGGTGGTTCTATATATGGTTCATATGGTTCATAAGGTGGTTGGTATGGTGGATGTGTGTTAGGATCATATGAAGGTGAATGGTGGTAGTTGGCTTGTGAGTGTGGTGGTTCAAAGTTGTGTTGAGGAGGTTCATAGGCATATGATAGGGGTCCATCATATCTATCATCTTGTTATGCCCCCCTGGAATGGCTATTGACTATAGTAATTTGGTGGATGTTGGTTGTCACTGAAGGGTCCACCATAACTATTGTCTTGGTATGCATCGTGAAATGGTCTTTGTCTGTGGTACTGTGGAAGATGTTGTTGCCGGAAGGGTTGATCAGATCCTCGTGGCTCCTTCCATCTCTGATTGTTTTGACCTTGATGCATGTTCCTGTTATAATTTCCATTCCTTGCAACAACATTGGAACCAAACTCAAAGCGAAAGGGGTGAGAACTCATAGTTAGTTAATAAAAATTTAAAAACAAAAATAAAAGCAATTTTGAAATTCAAATTTTTGAATTTGAAAGTTAAAATTTGAATTTTGAATTTTTAAATTTGAAATTTGAAGATTAAAATTTGAAATTTTAAAATTTGAATTTTAAATTTTGAAAATTGAAAATTGATTTTTTTTTTAAAATAAGATAGGATAAGATAAAAATTTTTAAAATAAAAATCTAAATTTTTTTTTCGAAAAAATCAATTTAAAAGTAAATATTTACAATAACCAATAATAAGGCACACGTTTGCAATTCTCCGGCAACGGCGCCATTTTGAAAGAGCTGAAGATTGATGGTTTAGAAGTTATAGTAAACTCTCGTTGCAAGTATAGTTACTAAACCAAGCAATCAACCTTTCTTACAAACGTTTTGATTGTCACAAGTAACAAACCCCTTTTAAAATTGATAACCGAGTATTTAAACCTCGGGTCATCTTCTCAAGGAATTGCAGCGAGGTGTTCTTATTATTGGTTGTGAGTTTGTAAATTGGGGGTTTTTAATGTATAAGATAAAAAGCGAGAATAGTAAATGGCAAGAAAGTAAATTGTATTAATTTAAATAGATAATAAAACTCTTGGCAAGGTATAAGAACTGGAAGTCCTATCCTTATCAATTGTGATGAGAATTGGATTTTAATCCCACTTTGTTAACCTCTAACTATGAAGGTAAATCAAGTGGATTAATTAGCTTAATCCTCAGGTCCTAGTCAATTTCTATGGAAAGACTAGAGTTATTGGAGCAACTCCCAATTTCAACCACTGCTTTATTTGACAGCTCAAGCGTTACCAATTACTTAACCAAAGCCAAAAGGGAGAATTCTAAATTAAATTAAAAGCATTCATGTAAATAAAGCAAAGCAAAATTAAATCTGAAAACACCTCAAATAATATTAATTAAGAAATCAAATCTAACATGAATATTCATAAATTAATTGAGAAAATAAATAAAAGGAACATTGAACCTGTGATTGAAGTTATAAGTTGAAATAATAAAGTTGAAATCTTAATCCTAATCCTAATCCTAAGAGAGAGGAGAGAACCTCTCTCTCTAAAAACTACATCTAAAACTAAAATTGTGAATTATGAGAGCATGATCATGAATGGATGCATTCCCCCACTTTATAGCCTCTAATCTGTGTGTTCTGGGCTGAAAACTGGGTCAAAAATAGCCCAGAAACGGCTCCTAGTGATTTTTGGTACGTTCAGGTTGCGGCAAAGTGACGCGGAGGCGTCGTCCACGCGTTAGCGTGGATTGAAGTTCGCAGGTGCGACGCGGGTGCGTCATTCACGCGTTCGCATTGCCTAACTTCAAGGCAGCTATGGCAAATTATATATCAAATCGAAGCCCCGGACGTTAGCTTTCCAACGCAACTGGAACCGCATCATTTATATCTCTGTAGCTTACGTTATGATCGTTTGAATGCGAAGAGGTCAGGCTGACAGCTTTGCAGTTCCTTCAACTTCTTGTATTCCTTCTGCTTTTGCATGCTTCCTTTCCATCCTCCAAGCCATTCCTGCCCTATAATCTCTAAAAACACTTAACACACATATCAAGGCATCTAATGGTAATAAGAGAGGATTAATATTAGCAATTGTAAGATCAAAGAAGCATGTTTTCAATCATAGCACATAATTAGGAAGGCAAATGTAAAACCATGCAAATAGTATGAATAAGTGGGTAAAGAGTTGATAAAAACCACTCAATTGAGCACAAGATAAACCATAAAATAGTGGTTTATCACTCATTTTATGAAATCTTTTTCTTTATGTTCCTTCCTTGAAGCGAGCTTTTAATTCTTTTCTTATCTTAGCTTCTTGGGTGCTTTGCACCATGTGTTGAAAGCTACGACTCTAAATGCTTTATTTTTCAGTATTACCACTTGATACATAAGCACCACAAGCATTTAATTAGAGGAATCTTTAAGCTCATTTGTTTCTTTTCTTTACTCTCTAATAATTGATACTCAGAGCCTTGAGCTTTGAGGGAGTGCTTTTGCACTTGAGCCTAGCCTTGACTCTAAGTGTTTTGTTTTCAAGCTTTTTGCTTGATACATAAACACCACAAGTCCTTAACAATTGAATTGTCATTGGTACTCAGAGCCTTCATCTTTCTCATTCTTTCCCTTTTCTTTTCATGCCTTACTTGCATTTGCTTCTTCAAGGTTTTCATGATTTCGAAAATTTCATAAAATGTCCTAGATGAAAACTTCAATTAAACAAATTCAAATGCAATTGAGCAACAATAATCATGCTAGCCTTCCAATACTTATATTCCCATGCTAAGTTCTTCTTTAATGACCTTGTTTGTTTATGATCATGAAACTAAATTGCTTTTGAACTCACAAAACTCAAGATGGTAGTCATAATGTCATAGCACATGTTACAATTCAACAATCAAGCTATGCTTATTCACAACACACATGCATACAAAGGAAATAGAAGACAATCATACAATATAAATGTATTGGAAATAAGAAAGAGGAAAAGGAACTTTACCATCTTGTAGTTCATCTTCATTGTTGTTGTCACCTTCCTCTTATTCTTCCCCTTCCTACACCAAACTTAGAATGATTGCTTGTCCTCAAGCAGCAAATAAAACAGTGGTGATGGGGTTTATGATGGGTCATGAGTGTCTTACACAATGAAATGTGGGTAATGCATGTGCTCAAGCAAGCAAAGATAAGGATACAATAAGGGCACAAGAAGTAAAAACAGAGACAATATGATTGCATTAATAAGTGGTGTGTGCATGGTACTTTGCATGAAAGGTAAGTGGTAACACCAAACTTAGTATGACACTTTCATTTTAGAATGAAGCAAGTACCCAGTGAAGAATGAAAGTCAAATTGTTGCATGGCAACACCAAACTTAGAATGCAATCATATGTCAAGTTATTGAAAGTAAACTAAGTAAAGAAAGGAAATGTTACCTACGGTTGGGTTGCCTCCCAACAAGCACTCTTTTAGTGTCATTAGCTTGACATGTTGTTCTCAACTTTCTTCCTCTTCTTCCAATTTGTCAAGAGAAATGACCTCAAGGAGAGAGAAGAGCAAGTTGATGTCCCCTGTGTTGGCCTCTTCCCAACAAGCTTTCTTTTGTTTTTTGCTTGATTTGTTTTGCTTGTTGGGGCAGGGGTTGGATTGTTTGCAGTTGACATTTTCTTCTTTATGAATGTTGCCCTTTGTGTCTTGGTCACAATCCTTATTTCAGCATTTTGGTTGATTGCCTTCACTTCTTTGTTTTCAGAACTTGGGTGTTGTGAGATGGTTGGAGTATCCTCTTTATCAAGAACTTCTTGGAATGGTGACTCTCTTGGTACAAAGATCTCTTCTTCTTGCCCTACCAATTCCTCATTTTCACCTTCATTAAGCACTTCTCCACTCCTTAGACTGATGGCATGATATTCTTCCCCTGGCCAAGTGAAGACATTGGTTGGTTCATCAACAAAATATTGTGCCAATTGTCTCATTTGCTCTTCTTGATTTCTCCTTGAGATTTCCATATCTTCAATCACCTCTCTTACATTTTGCCTTCAAAACTCACTGAGTTGGGCAATAAAGAGATATCTCTTGGAGAGTTCTTCTATTACAAATTCTAGAAGATTTTGTGGAGGTGCATAGGTTGGACAATTACGGGATGATAGTCCTTGAAGAATGGGGTATGCAGCATTAAAATCCCTTCCAAAGCCAAAATTTATGTAGGTGTCATAACAATATGAACTGTTTTGTGGCCCTGGGAGGTATTCCATTTTATTTGATTCCTCATACTCTATCATTCCTTGGTGATATTCCCAGCCACCATTAGGATAATGACTAGAATCATTTTGTTGTGGTGGACAATATCCCATATGACATGATTGATCAAAATGTGCGGTAGACTACATTCTTACTTGCAAAATACTCTGTCTCAAACAATATTCACCAAAAGAAATTTGAATCCCATTGTCACAGATGAGGGATTCTTAGTGAAGCAATAACACAAACACCTTACTAGCAAGAGAAAATTAAAAGAAAATAAATGACAAAGACAAAAAGAAAAAAAAATGTCTAATCTAGTTAATCAATCAACCGGTAGTTTGTTAATCACAATTAATCCCCGGCAACGGTGCCATAAAACTTGATGACCGGAATTTACTATCCACATATAATGAATTCGTTCTTTGGCAAACGCACCAAATATCGTCAAGTAATAACCTACTAGGAATGGGGTTGAATCCCACAGAGATTAACGGATTAAGGAAAACAATAGTTAATTAATTATTCTAGTTAGACTATTCAATTTTGAGTGATAAGCAACAAGAAAAGTAAATGACATGAAAGTAAAGGAAAGCAATAAAGTGCAAGAAAGTAAATGGCAAGGAAAGTAAAGTACAAGAAAGTAAAGTCCTGGAAATGTAAAGTGCAGAAAATGTAAATAACCATAAAGTAAATAAAAGAAAGAAAGATAAAATAAACATTGGGATCAAGAGATGTTGGATTCTCCGGATTAATTGATTTCATCTCATCTTCAATCATGCAACTCATTGACCTCTTGGCAATCATGATTGATTTAGCCCCAATCCCTTGGTGACTCAATCTCTCAAATCTTGATCAATAGCCAATTCCTTGGTCTAATTGTTCATGAGAAGAGATGAGGAATGGTCCCTCATTATACCACACATCATCATAGGTCTAAGAAGAGGGAGGATTATAGGTCACCATATCCAAACACCAAAACCCAGATCCTACTCAAGTGTGAGAAAGAATTTCTAGCATGATTTTATGTTTTCTTTTCCAAGGCTCCCATGAAACCCAAATACATTCAATCTCTTTTCCAATATAATTGAATACTATAATGAAGAATGAAATCCTTTCTAGTAAATCAAAGAGAGATGAATAGAAGAATAAGAATAAAAACAATCAATCCATTGAAAAACAATAGAGCTCTCTTTCCCAATGGAAAGAGTTAGTAATTTATAACTAAATTATTTACAAAGTAAGAAAGAAAAGAGAAGAAATTGATGGTGAACAGAGAGGGTCCTAAGACTTTCCCCCAATCCAGCATAGCTAATTCTATGAAACTAAGGCCTTTATATAGGCTTTCCTAATTTGAAATGAAATTAAAAGCAAATTAGAATGAATTGAAAATGAACTATTCTAGATGCTTCTTGTGGCCTTGATTGGTTGACAATTGTAGTTTGAATGAGAGTTGAAATGGGCTTGATTGAAGGTTGGAGGCTGCAGGGAGAAGTTGGCGTGTGGTTTCAAGTGCCACTCCCACTTGATTTTTCACTTTAGATTATGACCCACTTTGCATGCTGAATAGATGGAGTTGTTTGGGCCTCAAATTGAATGTCCATTATGAATTATTATATAATTTTGGAAATCCCTGGATGTTAGCTTTCCAACGCCTCTAAAATCAGCTCATTTGGACCTCTGTAGCTCAAGTTATGCCCATTTGAAGGTGGATAGGTCAGTCTGTCAAGTAGCCCGACGTGCCATGCCCACTCTCTGGCGTGCCACGTCGATATATTTTGAAACTGGCATGCCACGCTCACTTTAGGGCGTGCCACACCTTCAATGATGCATCAAATCTTGTTCTCTGGCTATTAGAACTGGCGTGCCACGCCCATTATGAAAATAGAGCTGGCGTGCCACGCCTTCGATATCAAGTGGCACACCCAGGTTTTACAATAATGAAATAATGGCCTTTTTCACCTCCAGTTTTAATGTCCACCCCAGAGTGTTAAATATAGTTGGAAAGCTCTTGATGTCAGCTTTCTAACGCCACCAAAATCAGATCATTTAATCCTCTACAACTCATGTTATGTCCCTTTGAAGATGAAGACGTCAGGCTGGTAACTCTGTAGTGACGTATTTTTCTCCTTGTGATTTCGGGGTCAATATCTTCCTCAATTTCAGTGTCCATCATAAAGTGTTATATATGGTTAGAAATCCCTGGATGTCAACTTTCTAATGGCACTAGAATCATCTCATTTGGAGTTGTGTAGCTCAAGATATCTTCATTTGAATGAAAGGAGGTAAGGCTGGCATATGCCCCGGCGTGCCACGCGCAATGCTTGGCATGCCACGCCCATATGGGGCTCAAAATTACTCCTTTGGAACTTAAGCCTAGCGTGCCACGCCCAAGACACCAAGTGGCATGCCCTCTTTGAGATATTGACTTCACAACTTGGCGTGCCACGCTCATAGCACCAAGTGGCACGCCCTCTTTGAGACTTTGCTTCACAACTTGGCGTGCCATGCCCAGAGCTCCAAGTGGCACGCCCATTGATGAGAATTGGCTTCAAAAGCTTAGCGTGCCATGCCCAGAGCTTCAAGTGGCACGCCCAGCTTCACACACCCAACTTTATTTGTTGTTTTCTTCCCTTTTTGTTGTTCTTTTCACCTGAAATTCAACACAACCCATTTCAAAGCAATGTACCAATAATATTTATCATTTGGCTCATGAAATTGCATTAAATCAATGAGGTTATGCTCTTTTTATAGTCCTTTTAGATAAGAAAAAGGGGTAGATAATGCAAGTCATCACATGCACCCAGGCATCGGCGTGCCCTCCTCCTCCCTCAGCGGTCTCTCTCTCGCAAACCCTAAAACACTGCCTCAATCGTTGCTGTCTGGTGCACGAAATTGAAAATCACAGTTCTTCACAAATTTGCACAACTAACCAGCAAATGCACTGGGTCGTCCAAGTAATACCTTACGTGAGTAAGGGTCGATCCCACGGAGATTGTTGGCTTGAAACAATCTATGGTTATCTTGTAACTCTTAGTCAGGAAAACAATAAAATAATTCACTTATCAAATTTGATTGCAAGGAATAAAAGGGCAAAACACAAATTATACTTGTATGCAATGATGGAGAATATGTTGGAGTATTGGAGATGCTTTGTCTTCTGAAATTCTGCTTTCCTCTATTTCTGATTCACGCACGCATGTCCTCCTATGGCAAGCTATGTGTTGGTGGATCACCGTTGTCAATGGCTACCATCCATCCTTCCAGTGAAAAGGGTCCAGGTGTGCTGTCACCGCACGGCTAATCATCTGCAGGTTCTCAAAGTGCGAATGGATATCTTAGATAGGAACACGCATGTTTGAATGGAAAACAGAAATACTTGCATTAATTTATCGAGACACAGCAGAGCTCCTCACCCCCAACAATGGAGTTTAGAGACTCATGCCGTCAAAAGGTACAAAGTTTAGATCTAAAATGTCATGAGATACAAAATAAATCTCTGAAAGTTGTTTAAATACTAAACTAGTAACCTATGTTTACAGAAAATGAGTAAACTATGATAGATGGTGCAGAAATCCACTTCTGGGGCCCACTTGGTGTGTGCTGGGGCTGAGACTTAAGCTTCTCACGTGCATGGGCTGTTTTGGGCGTTCAACGCCAGGTTGTAACCTGTTTCTGGCGTTGAACTCCAACTTGTAACTTGTTTCTGGCGCTGGACGCCAGACTGCAACATGGAACTGGCGTTGAACGCCAGTTTACGTCGTCTATCCTTGAGCAAAGTATGGACAATTATATATTGCTGGAAAGCCCTGAATGTCTACTTTCCAACGCAATTGGAAGCGCGCCATTTGGACTCCTATAGCTCCAGAAATTCCATTCCGATTGCAGAGAGGTCAGAATCCAACAACATCAGCAGTCCTTTTTTCAGCCGAATCAGATTTTTGCTCAGCTCCCTCAATTTCAGCCAAAAAATACCTGAAATTACAGAAAAATACACAAACTCATAGTAAAGTCCAGAAATATGAATTTTGCCTAGAAACTAATGAAAATAAACTAAAAACTAACTAAAACATACTAAAAACTATATGAAATTAACCCCAAAAAGCGTATAAAATATCCGCTCATCACTGTCTCTCCCTTAATTAGCGTTCAATCCTCACCGTAAACACTGGTAAGTATTTCTTCCCTTTGATTCTCTGTTTCTCGGTTCCACTATTTCTTCTCTATTTTGGAAACTTAGGTAAATTAGTCTATTTATTCAGGTGGTTATGTTGTTAGTGCATTCTCTATTTTCTGCAGAACCGTGTTTCCTTTTTGTAGTTCCACCTTGTCCTAGGTTTCTAGCAGCAATGTCTGTGTTATTTTTCATTCTTGGTTTCTGGAACAAAGAGCTTCCAACAGAAGATCCTCTTGTTTTTCATGATATGTTTGAATACCTTACATAGCTTCTTAATCATGCCATTGACTACTAAATCCTAGACACTGATATGTTTAAAAAATGTAAAAAACACTCTGTCTTAATTTCATTTTCATAACGCATCAAAATTAAGTCTCTTCTTCTTCTTCTTCTTCTTCCTTTCAACTCTTCTCATTGGATTGGATCTCTAACGGTAAGCTATTCCTGCTCATTCTTCTTCTTCTTGGCTTACTTTCTATTCATTCATATTTTTTTGTAATTGTTTCGATGTATATTTTGCTCTCCTGGAATGCCATAATTTTTATTTGTTAGCCATTTTTTGTTTTGTTTTGTTTGTATTCTCGCAGTCCTGATTATTCGATGTGTTCTGCTATTGGAATTGGAATACTTCACTGTTGCTCTAGTTTTTAGTCTTAATCTTACTATATTTTTCTGCTACCATCTAAAATTAGAACAATCGGATGATTAGTATTTTAAATTTTTTTGTATATATAGTAATATGGACTGGTAACTAGCAATATCGCAGGGCTTATGTTTTATGGGGTTAACTTTCAGTTTTTGTATTATTGACGAGGAAATCTTAGATTCATTTTAAATTTTTAACCATGGAACATCAAGATTTAATGGATAAGAATGAAGAGAGCGTTCAATCGATCGAAAAGGTTAGCAATACTAAAGATCAGGATAAGCTGAATGAGGTTGAAGGTGTGAAATCTGAGTTGATTAATGTTGATAAGAGCAAGGATTTGCAATCTGAAACTAGTTCTATTCAAGAAGTGCAAGGGAGTAATTTCAAGGGATTTGAAGCTAAAATTAAAGTCAATACTAATGCACAAGAGTACTCTGGTGATAAAGGGGGTGCCAATGGAGATTGTGAGCCCAAAATACTATAGCCAAATCTGGATAAAGATTGATGAACTTGCAGTAATTGTCCACAAAATGAAAGAGTTTATTCCTGTGAAGGACAAATTTCACAAAATACGCAGGTTCACTAATTGTTTTCTTGAGTCAGAAGTTGTAGATTTCTTGTCTGAAGGTCAGTATCTAGAAAGCCCAGAGGTATGGATTTAATTACCCTATATACAACTAAAACCTATGCAGAAATCCTCATATGTAGTCATTGTTTCATATTCTTTGATCATTTTATATTTGTTAATCATATGATCAGACAAATCTGCTGAATATTTTAATTGATTATCTTGGTACAATTCTTAGAATCATATTGTCATTACTATCTTTGTGATTGTTGTCTGGTGGTGTAGGCTGCTGAGTTTGGACGAAAGCTTGCTAGCAAACTCTTCTTTTATCATGTTCTTGAGTATGTCCAAGCATTTTATTTGACGCTTTCAATTTCTGTTGTTTCAATTATGTTTTATCAGAAAGTTGACAATTCTATAGTGCCTTATTATTTTACTCTAGTGCCTTATTATTTCGATTCTATTTTTTGCATTTTTTTTAGTGATTTTGATACTTTTTGTTTTCTTAAATTTTTGTATTTGTGAATTGAGTGTCTTAGGTAACTATATCATCATTATTACAATAGAAATATTAATTCAATTTTGTTATTGATTTTGTGTTTTTACAATGCGTTGAATTAGGATAGTTTGTATTGTGGAGTTATAGAGAACCGCCTTGGAATTTAGTTTACATAGAGCCCTTTGAAAGTGATAGTCACTGTGATGCTAGGTTATGGCATAAAGGCTTCAAAATCTAAGTTAAGGATTCAAGCACAACTTCAAGAGGCAATGCAAGACCATGGGGAGCTAACAAAGGAAATAGATGTGCTCAAAGAAAAACTTGAAGAGTAACAAAAACAGCAAGAGGAAGAATTAGCTCAAATGAAAGCTCAATTGGAAGCTCAACAAGCCGTTGTGAACTCTTTCATAGCGCGCTTTGATAATGAAAGAAACTAGACAATTAAAGGTACTCCTAAAATTGCTTATGGTTTTAATACATATTCCTAGATGATTCCTATACTATTAGTATAGTTTAATTTGTATATGGATCTATTTATTACATTTTACTTGTGTCATGGTTGAGAAATGACAAACGTCCTATTATTTGGTTTGATAAATTTGGTTGTGTATTGGCTGAGAAATAAGTTGTGAATTGGTTGTTTTTGTTGGAACCGTAGACGGTGGAAATATCCAAGTTTTAGGGGAGGTTCTGTCCAAAGTTTTCTAAATATTTTGGATAAAACTTAATGGAAAAAATTATAATTAGTGTTATATCGTGTTTCTAATTTTTTGTTTCGGTTTTTCTTATTTACAGGAGTGTTGAAATGGTGACCACATGCTACTTTGAGGGCTCAAGAATATTTTGATTCATAGAGACTAATCTATGTTAGAACTTTTAACTCTTGGTTGAACTTGTGCAAGACATATAACTTGTAGAACTAATCAATGTACTCACTAATGTTATTTTATTTTAAAACAATTTTAGCTAAATGAGGCATGTTTGAATTATGTATATTTTTACATATTATATAAATGTAGACTTGTTTAGTAAAATAGTTAATATATTAGTTAATGAAAAAAATAATTTAGTAAATTATGCATGCAAGTTGCAATAAAAAAAATATTACAAAATAATTATTTTGCTTTTGTAACTAAAGAAAAAAATTGTTACAAAATCAAGTAACATTTTGTAACAAAATTTTATGATACGAAAAAATATATTGTCACCAAAAATACCTTGAAGATCAAAATTTGTTACCATTTTTGTAACGACTTTGATTTTTTGTATCAGAAAAATTTGTTACAAAATATTACTTTGAATTGTAACAGTTCCGTTTTTTGTTACAAAACATTTTGTAATGGGACATACTCCAACGGCCCATTTTTTTTGTTACAAAATCCTTTTGTTTCAAAATTTTGATTTTTTGTAACAATTTTTTTTGTTACAAATATTGCTTTTTCTTGTAGTGAAACAACTAACAAAGAAACGAAAAAGCAAATTTATTCACAATATTCACAATAACCAATAATAAGGCACACGTTTGCAATTCCTCGGAAACGGCGCCAAAAATTGACGGGGGAAAAATCATCGGAAGGAATTTCACAAAAGTAGTCACGTTGCAAGTATAGATCTAAACCGACAATTAAACCTCAATCAAATTTAATTTGTTTGTCACTTAAGTAAACCCAATAAAAATTAACCAAAATATTTAAACCTCGGGTCGTCTCTCAAGGAATTGCAGGGAGGTGTATCTATTATTGGTTATGGAAAAGTATCTTTTTGGGTTTTTAAATGTTGAACAAGGAATGTAAATGACAAGGAAGGATTGATAATTGGAAGTCCTATCCTTATTATCAATGTTGATTGTGATGGTAATCGTAAATTGCACTCACTTAGTTAACCTCTAACAATTGAAGGTAAGTCAAGTGAGAAAATCAACTTGAATTCACAAGTCCTAATCAAAGACTAGAGTTAGTGAAACTCAAACCAACTAGAAAGTTTCAATCACCAACCAACAAGAGACTTATGATGATTCCAGAGTCTCCAATTAATAAATTCAAGCTAAGAATATAAAAATATAACTTAAAACCCTCCCAAGCATTTTATCAAATACTTGGAAGGCACAACATAAAAACATAGAAAACTAACAAGGAATATTAAATCTAAATAACCAATTGCAAACATCAATAATAACAAACGAAGAAAGGAACAATAATTATGAAATACCTCAAATTGCATTAAAAGAGAAATTGAATCTAACATGAGAATTCATAAACTAAATTGGCAACATAAAGTAACCAACAAGGGAAATAAATGAACTAGAATGCTAGAACAATTAAAAGTAGAAGTGAAACTAAATTGAAATAAGATAGAATTCAGAAACTAAAAAGGAATAAAACTAAGAACCCTAAAACCTAGAGAGAGAAAAGAGTCTCTCTCTCTAGAAAACTACATCTAAAACCTAAAATTATGTGAATGAATGTTGTATGTATGATTCTCCACTTAACAGCCTCTAATCTGTGTTTTCGGGCTTGGAACTGGGCCAAAAACAGCCCAAAAATTACCCCCAGTATTTTCTGATACGTGCAGCACGTGGCTCTGTCACGCGTACACGTCGCCCACGCGTACGCGTCGCTGAACTTTCGCAAGGTCACACGTACAAATGATCCACGTGTGCGCATCATCTAACTGCATGGCAACTATAGAAAATTGCATATTATTTTGAAGCCCTGGATGTTAGCTTTCCAACGCAACTGGAACCGCCTCATTTGGACCTCTGTAGCTCACGTTATGATCGATTTAGTACGAAGAGGTCAGGATTGACAACTTAGCAATTCCTTCAATTTCTTGTATTCCTTCCACTTTTACATGCTTCTTTTCTATCCTCTAAGCCATTCCTGCCCTATAAACCCTGAAAACACTTAACACACATATCATAGCATCGAATGGTAATAAGAGAGGATTAATAATTAGCAATTTTAAGGCCAAAGAAGCATGTTTTGAATCAAAGCACAAAATTAGGAAGGAAAATGTAAAACATGCGAATTCTATGAATAAGTGTGAGAATAGTGGAAAAAATCCACTCAAAAAGCACAAGATAAACCCTAAAAATGGGATTTATCATTTCATTACCACTTTTTGGACCACCTCTTTCGTAGTTGGATTTAGTCTCCTTTGTGGTTGCACAACTGATTTAGCATCATCTTCAAGAAGGATCTTGTGCATACACTTGGTTGGACTAATCCTCTTTAAATCACCAATGGTCCACCCAAGAGCCGTTTTATGACTCTTGAGCACTGTGATAAGCGCTTCTTCCTCCTAAGGCTTCAAGGAAGAGCTAATAATCACTGGGTATGAATCATTTTCAACTAGGAACACATATTTCAAAGAAGGAGGCAAAGGCTTGATCTCAAGCTTAAGGACTTCTCCCTCCACCTTAGGCGTGCTCACCATATCCTTCTGAGGTGGTGAATTATCAATCTCAAGCAAATCATCCTCAGAGAGAGGATCTAGAACATCATCAAGTATCTCAGTTTCTAGTACCTCTTGAACAAGTGGTTCAACAACATAAACTCGCATACACCCCTCAGAATCATTAGGGTGTTTAATAGCTTCATACATATTATGGACCACCTGTTCCTCATTGACCCTCAGGGTTAATTCACCCTTTTGCACATCAATTAGAGCTCTACCTGTAGCTAAAAAAGTGGATAAACTAGTATATATAAAATCAGTGTAATATAATTGTTTGAAGCGTATATATATAAGACTAGTATATATAAAAAATAAAGAAGTGGATACATTTGTCAAAAATAAAAAAGTGGATACACTAGTATATATAAAATCAATGTAATATAATTGTTTGAAGCGTATATATATAAGACTTGTTCAATTACACATTTATATTCCTCTGTAATGCATGGAACAGGCCAAGCTAGAATTCCATGATTGTTAAGTTTTTTTTTTTACCATTTTATTCGACAAATTCAGCAGGAAAAATAAATGGATCCACTTTCACAAGCAAATCCTCAACAACGCCCACAGGAATTTTAATAGAAAGATCACCAAGATGAAGAGAAATACGAGTGGGTTTTACCTCCTTAATTTGGAGCTTTTTCATCACTGAGAGTGGCACGAGGTTGATGCTAGCTCCAAGATCACACAAAGCTTTTTAAATAGTGACATCTCCAATGGTGCAAGGAATTACAAAGCTTCTTGGGTCTTGCATCTTCTAAGGAAGGTTATGTTGAATAATAGCACTGTATTCCTTGGTCAACACCACTGTCTCATTTTCCTTCCGATTCCTCTTGTTAGTCAACAGTTCTTTCATGAATTTAGCATAGAGAGGCATTTGCTCAAGAGCCTCAGCAAAAGGAATGTTGATTTAAAGCTTCTTAAAGACTTCTAAAAATCTGGAAAATTGCTTATCTTTGGAAGCCTTGTGAAGCCTCTGAGGGTATGGCATTTTAGGCTTGTACAGGCCTGCCTTAGGCAGTGTAGGATGAGTGTCAAGAGAGACTGGGAAGGGGTTGTCTGCACGCTTAAGAGGAACATGTTCCACCTCCTCTTTCTTCTCCTCTGGAGTTTCTTTTTCAACTAGCTCCTCATTGACCTTGGTCTCAGACCAGCTACTTTACCACTTCTCAATTGAATAGCCTTGTAATCTTCTCTTGCGTTTACCACTGTATCACTAGGAAGTGTATTTGAAGGCCTCTCAGGTATTTGTTTGCTCAACTGGCCTACTTGCACCTCCAAGTTTCTGAGTGAATCTCTAGTCACCTGTATAAAACTAGCCAGAAGTGCTTCCAAATCAGTGTTCTTCTGGGGTTGAGAATTTGCCTGCTGAGGTGGTTGTTATTGAGAAGACTAAAACTGGCGGTTATTATATTTATTCTATTGAAAACCACCTTGAGAATTATTGTTAAAATTATGTGGCCTCTGAGGTTGCTCTCTCCACCCTAAATTTTGGTGATTTCTCCACCCCTGATTATAGGTCTTGGCATATGGATCATTATTGGGGTTTCTAGGAGCATTCCCTGTGTAGTTGACCTGCTCAGAAGAAAATTGAGCATAATCATAATTCTCACCTTGCATGAATCTACCGGTCATGTCATAAGGAGCCTCTTGAGGGGCATTCTGAGCATTAACAGCTGAAACTTGCATCCCACTCAAGTGTTGAGTAAGCATGTTAATTTGTTGAGACATAACTTTGTTCTGAGCAAGAATCACATCCAAGGTCTCTACTTCCAAAACACCTTTCTTCTGAGGAATCCTAGAGTTCACAGGATTCCTGTTAGATGAGTAGAGATATTGGTTGTTAGCAACCAATTCAATAAGCTCAGTAGTCTCTTTAGGTGTCCTTTTCATGTGCAATGAACCACCTGCAGGATTATCTAAACACATTTTGGATATTTCACATAAGCTGTCATAAAAGATCTCCAGCTGAGTCCATTTAGAAAACATGTCAGGGGAGCATTGCCTGGTCAGTAGCTTGTACCTCTCCCAGGCTTCATAGAGGGTCTCACCATCTCTCTGCCTGAAGGTCTGAACCTCCACCCTTAGCTTAGTCAGCTTCTGTGGTGGGAAAAATTTAGACAAAAATCTAGTGACTACCATATCCCAAGTGTCCAGGCTCTCCTTGGGCTGAGAATCTAGCCATAACTTTGCTCTATCCCTCATAGAAAATGGAAAGAGCATGAGCTTGTAAACTTCAGAATTCACTCCATTCGTTTTTACAGTATCACAAATCTGCAGGAAATTAGAAATAAATTAGTTTGGATCTTCCTGCGGGTGTCTATGATACTGACAATTCTACTGCACCACAATACTGTTCCCATAGAGATCTGGATTGGGGGCAGTATATGAGCTAAGCAATCTGATAAACCGCTATTTCACGGTTTATTTTGTATTGAATTGAGCGGATTTTATCCCTTATTCTCACACTTATTCATAGAATTCGCATGTTTTACATTTTCCTTCTTAATTTTGTACTATGATTGAAAACATGTTTCTTTGGCCTTAAATTTGTTATGTTTAATCCTCTCTTATTACCATTCGATGCCGTGACATGTTTTTTAAGTGTTTTTAGGGTTTATAGGGCAGGAATGGCTTAGAGGATGGAAAGGAAGCATGCAAAAGTGGAAGGAATACAAGAAATTGAAGGAATTGCTAAGCTGTCAAGCCTGACCTCTTTGTACTAAATCGATCATAACTTGAGCTACAGAGGTCCGAATGAGGCAGTTCTAGTTGCGTTGAAAAGTTAACATCCAGGGCTTTAAAGTGATATGCAATTTGCCATATTTTCCATGCCGATAGGCGACGCGTACACGTGGGCGACGCGCGCATGACAGAGCCACATGCTGCACGTATCAGAAAATGCTGGGAGCGATTTCTGGGCTCCTTTTAGCCCAGTTTTAAGCACGAAAACACAGATTAGAGGCTGCAGAATGGGGGAATCATTCATTGACGTCTCATTATTCACACATTGGGTTTAGATGTAGTTTTCTAGAGAGAGGCTCTCTCCTCTCTCTAGGTTTTAGGATTCTTAGTTTTATTCCTTTTCAATTTCTGAATTCTATCTTATTTCAATTTAGTTTCTCTTCTACTTTTAATTGTTTTAGCATTCTAGTTTATTTATTTCCCTTGTTGATTACTTTATGTTGCCAATTTTGCTTATGAATTCTCATGTTAGATTTGATTTCCCTTTTAATGTAATTTGAGGTATTTCATGTTTATTGCTTCTTCCGTTAATTGTTATCATTGATTTTGCAATTGTTGGTTTTAGACTTTATATTCTCTTATTACTTTTCTATGCTTTTATTTTGCACCCACCAAGTGTTTGATAAAATGCTTGGTTGGATTTTAAATGAGCTGTTTATGTTCTTAGCTTAGATTGAGTAATTAGAGACTCTTGAATTGTCAAACTCTCTTGTTGGTTGGTGATTGAAACTTGCTAGTTGGCTTGAGCTTCACTAACTGTAGTCTTTGATTAGGACTTGTGAACTTAAGTTAATTATTACTCACTTGACTTTCCTACATTTGTTAGAGGTTAACTAAGTGAGTGCAATTTACAATTACCATGACAATTGACATTGATAATGAGGATAGGAATTCCGATTATCAATCCTTGCTAATACTTTTCTTAATTATTATTTTAATTCCTTGCTATTTACATTCCTTGTTCCACATTTCAAAAATCCAAAAAGATACAATTTCATAACCAATTATAAGTAAACTTCCCTGCAATTCCTTGAGAGACGACCCGAGGTTTAAATACTTCGGTTTATTTTTATTGGGTTTGCTTTAGTGACAAACAAATTAAATTTGATTGAGGTTTAATTGTCGGTTTAGATCTATACTTGCAACGCGATTATTTTTGTGAAATTCTTTACCGATGATTTTTTCCGCATCAATTTTTGGCGCCGTTGCCGGGGAATTGCAAACGTGTTCCTTATTATTGGTTATTGTACATATTTACCTTTTGCTTATTTGTTAGTTTTTATTAGTTTTAGGATTTTATTGCATATTTTCTATTAGCTTTTATTTTTATTTGCTACTATGAATTCTCACTCCTTTGGCTATGAGTTTGGTTCAAATTATGTTGTAGGAAATGGATGCTATAATGAGAACATGCATCATGGTTGGGACAATCAAAGATGGGAGGAGCTACAAGGATTTGATCAACCCTCTTGGCAACAACCTCCTCCAACTTACTATGAGCAAGAGCCATTCCAAGGTGCATACCAAGACAATGGATATGGTGGACCCCCTTGTAGTTACCAACAAGCCCCACCATATGCCTATGAACCCCCTCCTCAACATAGCTTTGAACCACCATACACACAAGCCCCTTTCCACCATTTACCTCCATATGACCCTAACCCTTATCTACCACACCAACCACCATACGAACCATATGAACCATACCCAGAACCACCACCTCAATATACACTATCTCCATACCCTTATCAAGAAGAATCACCTCCGTATTATGAGCCTTTTCTCCCAACAAATGAACCCTTCTATCCACCCTAAGCTCCTATAGATGATACCTTTAGTGCTATTCACCAAGGGCAAAGAGAGCTTCAAACTACACTTACCTCTACTCTCACCGGTCTCAACTCTACTCTCCAAGCTCTTATATCCCATGTTGATCCATCCTTTACCCCCAATACTCAACCCTCAAGATCTAGTGCACTTACTTTTCACCCATATCCATCAATCCAAGAGCAACATGATCCCAATTATGCTATTGACATGGAACAAGAGAGAAGGGATCGTCTTAGGGACGTAATGGATCGGGTTCACGCATCCATACTTCAAGAGAAGCAAGAGGAGGCCCAAAAAGTGGAGGTAGGAGAGACCCTTGAAGATGAAGGAGTAGTTGAAGAATTAGGGGGAATTGAAGAAAGTTGTCAAGAGGTGGAAGTTATCAAGGAGGAGTTAGATTTTGTACTAGAGCAAGTGGAGAAAACCGAAATTATCAAAGAAGAGGAAGTGGTTGAGGACTTAGGAGATGCGGAACTTCCATGGGAATCTCAAGTCATAGAGTATCCTTCCAAAACGTTTGAATTTGATGTTGAGGAGGGTGTACATCCTCCAAGGCATGTCATGGTTGAAGACTTGGAGGAGGTTGATCATGAGATGGATTCAATAATTGATGAGTTTTTATCAACAATTGAATCCTCCCCCATTGGACTTAAAGAAGAGGTCAATATTGCAGAAGCTTGTTAAGAAGTGGAGATCATCAAAGAGGAGCCCAAGAGAGTGAAGTATACATTGGCAAGGCCGCCACTGGAGATACCTCCCCCCAAGCCATTACCATCCAACACAACATTCAAGTGGGTAAAATTCTTATCCTTAAACTCTACCTTCCCACTTGAATATGGTCTGGTTGAAACAGATGGACAACATAGAGCTATCTGCGGTTTTAAGAGGAAAAAGGAGATGGTTAGTGGTTGGCAACACCATCCTAGGTTCGTTATGGTTGGAAGCTCAAGACCTAATTGCAAGGGTTGGTATAATTCTCAATTGATTGGGTCTAGAAGGATGTTTGGGTGCTTAAATGAGAATTCCAAGGCTAAACCACCCGGATGGAATCATGATGATCAACTTCAAGACGGGTGTAGAAACAAGATTTGGGATCCCGACATACAAGAGGATTAACTTTGGGAGCTCAAAGCTTGTGAAGAACTCATTCAAGGCTTGGCAAATTCACTTAGGAACGTTGAAACTTATTGGAAGTCCAAGTGTTGGTGGAAGTTTCAGGATGAGTTCAAGCACAAGCCACCATGACACGGAGCTCACCAAATGTCCAACTTAAGGACAGTAAATAAAAGTGCTAGGTGGGAGACAACTCACCATGGTATGATCTTTCCTTTTATTAGTTTTAATTCATTTCTGTCAGTTTTAATTTCTAGTTCTGCATAATTACTTTATTTTGCTTTATCTTTTTTTAAAAAAAAAGTGTCCCCGACGCGTAAGCGTCAGCGACGCGCACGCGTCGTATGGGGGTTCGCTCCTTATCTAAAATGAATAGAGAGTTACGCGGCAGCTGTGTAGGAGGGGTGCCTGGCGCACAGGCCACCCCATGCGTATGCGTGCCTCACGCGTACGCGTCCCCTGCAAATTTTTCATTCCACGCGTAAGCGTCAGCGACGCGTACGCGTGGGCAAGCAAATCGGCGTGAAAGAGTGAATTGAACAGAGAGTTGTGCAGCCATGGTGCTGGAGTCGCGCGAGTAGTCACGCGTATGCGTGACGGACGCTCACGCGTTAGGGTTCATTTTTTGCCATCCATACGTACGCATGGAGGACGCTTACGCGTCGCATGGCCATGTCTGTTTTCACGCGTACGCGTGATGCAGGCCCACACGTCACATCTCTTTCCTGTTTTCCATTCTACTTCTTTCTTCTCTCCTTTCTTCTTCTTTCATATTCCTTTCTCACTTCCTTCTCCTCCTTTCCCTTCCTTATTCCCTTTCAATCTCTTTCACATATTGCTTAGCATACTTTCCTTCGTTGCATTTTAATTTTGTTCATGTTTCTCTCTTCTTTTCTAATTTCCTATTTTATCATTGGTGTTAAATGTTCTTATTCAACTGTTGCATCTTTTCTTGCATTATTTTGGTACTTCGTGACTTGTTTTATATTGTTGGGTATTATTATTCATAGGTCAATACTCATCTTTTTGACATTTGTATTTCTTTTGCATTGATATGAAGTTATATTGTCTTTCATTACCCACACTCTCTCCCCATTGTTGCATTTTTTTGCTCTATTTATATGCCATGTACTTCTACTGTTTTCTCACTTGCATATTGTAGCTACCATATAGTTGAGACCCTCATTATTCGGCATTAACCCACCCATACTTTATTTATTTTCTTATCTTTATTTCTAGGTTACTTTTCTTCTTTTTCCTCTTCTTTTAGGATGGCCACCGAGAAGGAAACGGAAAATCTTCTTAATGGGACAACAGATAAGTCCATCTACACAATCTTTGGAGCAATGCATTAGTGTAGCAACCCGTCCACTTGCACATCTCAGCATGCATCGAGGACGGTGCAATCTTTAAGTGTGGGGAGGTCGATACCGACTTTCGTGGGTTAGTTATTTTCTTTGTTAGTTCATTGTTACATTTGCATGTTTGATTGCATGTTTGCTTGATTTTGTGCATATTTTACCACTACTTGGTTGAAGTGACAAATTCTTTTTCAAGAAACTTTTTATAGCATTTCACTAATTTGAATTAAAATTTTTTGTTAAACTTGCTTGAAGAAATTTATTTTGAAACATGGTTTAGAGCTAGAACACAAAAACCAGTGAGATTTTGAGCCTATTCGATCGGTTGCATTTTATCAACCAATATTTTAATTTTGGTGTGTGTTGTTCTCTCTAAAATTGTGATCTTTGTCTTGCTTAATTCTATATTTCCATTGTTTGATGTATGCATGCACTTACATGATTGAGGCCTTGTTTCACTGAGCTTACATGTCCATATGGCCTTAACCTTTTCATTATCCTTTGTAAACCAATGTTGATCCTTTTAACCCCATTTATTCTTTACTTTAGCTCATCAATAACTCTAAGTGGAAAATAATAATGTCCTTAATTTGAATCCTTGGTTAGCTTAGACTAGTGAAAGTGTTCATTATTTAAGTGTGGGGATGTTGGGTTTGGAAACATTTGATTTGAGAATTGGGTGTTTTATATTCTTGTGAAAATATGAAAAATAATAGTTGAGCACATATTATTGTATTCAATAATTTAATCATATGCATTGAGAAAAACAAAAGAAAAGAAAAAAAAGAGAAAAAGAAAAGAAAAAAAAAAGAGTAAATAATAAAAAGGGGACAAAATACCCCAAAGTAAAAGGTGTTAGCAATGCATATTAGTTGTACTCAAATTGGAATGCATGAATATGTAGCAAAACATAGTTAATGGATAGTTAGGTTTTATATTCTGATTACATGGATTGGCTTAAGTTAGGTGGAAAGTTTAAGTTAATTAAGGATTCAGATTTTAGTCCACTTGGCCAAATACAATCCTACCTTGACCCTAACCCCATTACAACCCTTGAAAGACCTCTTGATCTGTGTATTTGTGCATCAAATTATTTGTTGATTGGTAGAAGAAGAGCAAGCCTTTGAAAGCAAGGTTAGTAGACAATTGAGAGAATCAAACCTTAAACACTTGAGTAATTACAGTGTATACACTTCCGGTGAGGGTTCGATGCTCGATTCTTTGTTCCCGGCTTTCATGAGTTATTTTCTTCTACAAGTCTACTTGTACTTTATTTTGAGATTTGAATTAGTGGAATTCAGTTTATATTTATTCTTGGAGAATTTATTTACTTTTAAACCAAGTAGGAAAGAGCATTTTGCATTTAGTTGCATTCATATAGATAGGTTGCATTTCATAAGTTTTACCATTCCTCTTCACTCTTTTGGTTCTCTTGAGCTTAGCATGAGAACATGCTAATGTTTAAGTGAGGGGAGATTGATAAACCGCTATTTTACGGTTTATTTTGTATTGAATTGAGCAGATTTTATCCCTTATTCTCACACTTATTCATAGAATTTGCATGTTTTACATTTTTCTTCTTAATTTTGTACTATGATTGAAAACATGCTTCTTTGGCCTTAAATTTGCTATGTTTAATCCTCTCTTATTACCATTCGATGCCGTGATATGTTTGTTAAGTGTTTTAAGGGTTTATAGGGCAGGAATGGCTTAGAGGATGGAAAGGAAGCATGCAAAAGTGGAAGGAATACAAGAAATTATAGGAATTGCTAAGCTCTCAAGCTTGACCTCTTTGTACTAAATCGATCATAACTTGAGCTACAGAGGTCCGAATGAGGCGGTTCTAGTTGCATTGGAAAGCTAACATCAGAGGCTTCAAAGTGATATACAATTTGCCATAGTTGCCATGCATTTAGGCAACGCGTACGCGTGGATAACGCATACATGTGACCTTGCGAAAGTTCAGCGATGCGTACGCGTGGGCGACGCGTACGCGTGACAGAGCCACGTGCTGCACGTATCATCAGAAAATGCTGGGAGCGATTTTTGGGCTTCTTTTGGCCCAGTTCCAAGCCCGAAAACACAGATTAGAGGCTGCAGAGTAGGGGAATCATTCATTGACATCTCATTATTCACACATTAGGTTTAGATGTAGTTTTCTAGAGAGAGAGGCTCTCTCCTCTCTCTAGGTTTTAGGATTCTTAGTTTTATTCCTTTTCAATTTTTGAATTCTATCTTATTTCAATTTAGTTTCTCTTCTACATTTAATTGTTCTAGCATTCTAGTTTATTTATTTCCCTTGTTGATTACATTATGTTGCCAATTTAGCTTATGAATTCTCATGTTAGATTTGATTTCCCTTTTAATGCAATTTGAGGTATTTCATGTTTATTGCTTCTTCCGTTAATTGTTATAATTGATTTTGCAATTGTTGGTTTTAGATTTTATATTCTCTTATTGCTTTTCTATACTTTTATTTTGCGCCCACCAAGTGTTTGATAAAATTCTTGGTTGGATTTTAAATTAGATGTTTATGTTCTTAGCTTAGATTGAGTAATTAGAGATTCTTGAATTGTCAAAGTCTCTTGTTGGTTGGTGATTGAAACTTGTTAGTTGGCTTGAGCTTCACTAACTCTAGTCTTTGATTAGGACTTGTGAACTTAAGTTAATTATTGCTCACTTGACTTTCCTTCATTTGTTAGAGGTTAACTAAGTGAGTGCAATTTACAATTACCATCACAATTGACATTGATAATGAGGATAGGAATTCCGATTATCAATCCTTGCTAATACTTTTCTTAATTATTATTTTAATTCCTTGCTATTTACATTCCTTGTTCCACATTTCAAAAATCCAAAAAGAAACAATCTCATAACCAATTATAAGTACACTTCCCTGCAATTTCTTGAAAGATGACCCGAGGTTTAAATACTTCGGTTTATTTTTATTGGGTTTGCTTTAGTGACAAACAAATTAAATTTTATTGAGGTTTAATTGTCGGTTTAGATCTATACTTGCAACACGATTATTTTTGTGAAATTCTTTACGGACGATTTTTCCCCCATCACACTCTTCTAGGTTGTTCATTCTCATTCAGATTTGCCACATTGGCATTGACAGCACGATTATGATCCATAGTGGACTCTGCAGCTTCCTTTTCAAAGGTCTCACTTATATTTTAACTAGCCTTGTAAAGTCTAGCTTGTTGCAAGCTCCGCCTCAAAGTCTTTTCAGATTCAGGATCAAGATCTGTAAGAAGTTCTTTGTCTCTGTTCCTGCTCATAAACAAACAAAAAATAAGAAAAGCGGGAGTCTCTACGTCAGAGTATAGAGAATTTCCAATGAAGTAACCTGTGTAAAGAAATAAAATAAAACACTAAACAATTAATACCAGAAATTTTCAAAAATTGTAATAAGAATTAAACTAGAAATTTTGAATTTAAAAAAAAATGAACAAGAAAATTAAAATAAAATTAACTAGACAACACCAAACTTAATTTCAGAAATTAAGGAGAAATGCTAGGTAGAATTTTTGAAAATTAAGGAGCAACAATTAAATAAAATTAAAACTAAACTTTAATCGGATTAGATTTTTTATTAGAGTTACGGATCTCAAGAAATCGAAGCTTGAAGGTCATGGCTTCCATGGTTTCTCACTCTCGGTCCTTTCTCTTTCTCTATGGCTTCGGTGGTGATAAAAGAAAGGAATGGGATCAGATGATGATGGTATGTTTAATTAGTGGGCTAGGTGTCATTAAGGGAGGGTTGGGTGTCACAGTTTTAAACTGTTGAGTCAGCGGTTCAAGTTACAAATATCTTAATCGGATAACTATGAAAGCTGGATATATTAAAACATAAGTAATAATATACATAGAAAAAATATATATGAGTTGCTAATATAAATGACATTAATAACATAATGATTATAAGAATAATAGATATATGATGAAGTATTAGCAAAGCTAAATTCATCGAAAAGTACTGATATTTACTCGTATCGGTGGATTTTGAGCTCGAAAATAATATTATTAAACAAATCCTTATTTTAATTAAAGCGGGTAAAAATAAAATATCAATAATAATAATAATAATAATAATAATAATAATAATAATAATAATAATAATAATAATAATAATAATAATAATAATAATAATAATAATAATAATAATAATAATATCTTTCTCACAAAATCTCATTATAATAAAAATCATATAAAACTCCTAATTAATTTAAACTCTAGTTGTCATAAAATCAATTTAACTATTCTTAATAAATTAGTTTCTAAAAATACTGAGCTCTAATTAATAAAATAAATTATAACTTATTTATATTTATATTTTTAAAAAAACAAGTCATTACATTACTCGATGGGCCGGCTCATGTAACTCGCCAAAAAATGTGGGTCAGGCTAGAAATTTGAGACTGCTATAATAAAAAAGTTCGCCTAACCTACACCGCCTAATCCATGGGTTTTGGTAGGTTTCAGTGGGATGGGGTGGGCTTGCTTGGTGAACTTTTGGTTTTAAGATGACAACTGAATTTGGAACGTCACTTTTGTGCTTGTATTTGGAATGTTTGTTCGTTCTACTTTAGGTTATAATTTGGACTGTGTTTGATTTATTAGAGACTTAGACAATGTTTAATTATATATTTGGACAATGTTTGTTCCATTATTTTGTTTCAAAAACTTGGTCGATGATTATGTTTATTAGAGATTTAGAATTATAAAAATTTAGTGTTGGTGAGTTTAGAAATTATAATTTTTTGTCTTT
>NC_029794.2:97673502-97674226 GCF_000816755.2 Arachis ipaensis
CAACCCGCAACCCGCTAATCTGTCGTTAGGCAGGGTAGGGTAGAAGTTTGAGACACCTCAATAGCCAGGGTAGGGTGAGGCGGTCTGCCATTCCTATCTGTTATTATGGTTCAAGAATATCATAACTTCAAATTGTTCAATTTATATTTTACATGAATAAATATAAAACAACATATTCACTGTATTTACTGTATAATAATGATGACAGTTTTATACTAAACTCGAGAAATTTATTGTTACAAAATATTATATCCCATTTACTATGTCAAATTAGAATGTAAGCCCGTGCGATGCTTAGGTTTAACACTAGTAAAACCCAAAAACTGGAAACTCTAAACAATTAAATCAAACCATCAATACCAATCAACAAAAGTTAAACAATATCAAAACCCTAATTGTGAATGCTTAACAAAAGTCAAAGAAAAAAGGAAAACAATTACAAGAATTTCCATCGATGAAGAAGAGAAACAAGAAAGGTGAATAGAGGGCAAAGTATGTAACACCCTTGCTAGAAGAATGTCATGCTTCTGGCTGCGCCACTCTGATAGCAAGGATATTATGACAACATCCATATATTCAGTAATAAAATAGGAGCCTTTAACTCGAAATTGTATCAACTTTTCTTTGAAAAATCGGAAACACTTTTTCCTTTTGTTCGTATGCACATACATACAAATATATATATATATATATATATATATATATATATATATATATATATATA
>NC_029794.2:97674445-97693969 GCF_000816755.2 Arachis ipaensis
AAATCATTCACATTCAAATATATGTACATATATACAAAACCATGTCATAAAATCACAACTCTTATCCCTCTTTACAAGATGTAAATATTGATAACAAATGCGAGAAAAAAGACATTCATGATAATACAACCATAAAGCACAACCAAAAATACACAGAGAATCTCTTCATAAGCTTCTTCATCCGTTTTCTGAAAAGATAAGGCTATAGGGGATGTGATGAATTGATTTTTGACGGCTTAGAATTTCTCAAATGAAATCTCGTCAAAGTATAGTTTCTAAACCAACAATAATCCTTTCATACAAAAATTTGTTTGTCACAAGTAACAAACCCCTAAATTTATAAACCGAAGTATTGGAACCTCGGGTCGTTCTCCCTAGGAATTTCGATAAAGTGTCTTGTTATTGGTTATGAGGTATGTTTTGGGATTTTTGGGATAAGAGACATGAATTGTAAATGGCAATGAAAATAAACTAACAATTAACAAGGCTCTTGACAAGGTATGAGAATTGGAAGTCCTATCCTAGTTATCCTTCTCAATTGTGACCACAATTATCCATTGCTCCCACTTAGTTAACCTCTAATCATGGAGAAAAGTCAAGTGGATGAATCAATATGATTCCTCAAGTCCTAATCTGCTCCTAAGGAAAGACTAGCTTTAGAGGCATTCAAATCAATTAGTAACTTCTAATTATCAATCAACAAAAGCATTAGATAACTCAATAGTCACTAATTACTCTACCAAAGCCAAGAGGAGAAAAATCTATTCTAAAATCCAACCAAGTATTTCATCAAACACTTAGAAGGCATAAAAGGAAAGTAAAATGAACTAAGTAATTCAACAATAAAAGAACATAAATCATAAATTGCATTGAAATGGAAATAGAAGAAATTAAAGTGCATCAATATAAAAGTAGAGACTTACATGAATTAAATGCAAAACTAGAGAGAGGAAAGGTAGAAGAAGAAGAATTACAAAAGAAAAAGTAAATCAAAGCATGAATTAAACCTAGATATAAGAAATTCTAAGCTAGATCTAACCTAATCCTAATCCTAGAGAGAAGTGAGAGCTTCTCTCTCTAAAACTAACTTTCCCTCCAAAAACTAGACTAAAACTAAAATATGAAGTAGTATGAAAAGTAAGTTGATTCCTTTTCATTCCTTGGTTAAATAGCATCAGAAATGAGTTGGATTTGGGCCTGGAAAGCCAAGAATTCACCTCCAGTATTTTGTCTTTAAGTGAGTCACGTGCGGACACCGACGCGTATGCGCACGGCACGCGTACGCGTCACTTGACACTTTTCCATCCACGCGTACGCCAGAACTGGCACAAGAACTGGAGTTAAACGCCCAAAATGGCACCCAAGCTGGTGTTTAACTCCAAGAATGGCCTATGCACGTGAAACCTTCAATGCTCAGCCCAAGAACACACCAAGTGGGCCTCGGAAGTGGATTTCTGCACTATCTGCACTTAGTTACTTATTTTCTGTAATCCCTAGTAACTAGTTTAGTATAAATAGCGCTTTTTACTATTGTATTCACAGACCATCATACTTTAGCTTATGCCATTATTCACATTTGGAGGCTGGCCTCACGGCCATGCCTAGACCTCTTTTCACTTATGTATTTTCTATGGTGGAGTTTCTACAACTCATAGATTAAGGTGCGAAGCTCTGCTGTTCTTCATGAATTAATGCAAGTACTATTATTTTTCTTTCAATTCACGCCTACTTCTTCTCCAATATATACTCTTGTACTTAATTCAGTTAAGTCAGAATGAAGGGGTGACCCGTGACAATCACCCACTATCTTCGTTAATCGCTTAGCCAAGATCCGCGTGCCTGACAACCACAAGCGGTTTACATGATGTTCAACGTAGTCATTGAATGACAGTCAAAGTATATTCTCTTGGGTCTCTAATCTGCGATTCGCATCGTCTTTCTTGACAACAGAGCATCCGAATCTGAGATTAGAACTTTCGTGGTATAAGCTAGAACCATTGGCAGCATTCCTGAGATCCGGAAAGTCTAAACCTTATCTGTGGTATTCCAAGTAGGATCTGGGAAGGGATAACTGTGACGAGCTTCAAACTTGCGAATTTTGGGTGTAGTGACAGTGTGCAAAAGGAAAAGGATCCTATTCTGACGCTAGCGGAAACCGACAGATGATTAGCCGTGTGGTAGCTGTGCCTGGTATTTTTCATCCGAGACGAGAAATCCGACAGTTGATTAGCCGTGGAGAGATCGTACCTGGTATTTTTCATCCGAGAAAATCATACAGCTTGTCATGGAAGGGAGCACGCATGATTGGAAGAAGCAAATAGGAAAGTAGAGGTTCAGAAGCAACAAAGCATCTCCAAAAGCTTATCTGAAATTCTCACCAATGAATCACATAAGTATCTCTATTTTATTTTATGTTTTATTTATCTTTTCATTATCAAAACTCATAACCATTTAAATCCGACTGACTAAGATTTACAAGATGACCATAGCTTTCTTCAAGCCGACAATCTCCGTGGGATCGACCCTTACTCACGTAAGGTATTACTTGGACGACCCAGTGCACTTGCTGGTTAGTTGTGCGGAGCTGTGAAAAGTGTGAATCACAATTTCGTGCACCACTCAACAAACAAAACAAAACATGAAATTAAACTAATTCTACCAATATGTACAAAAGAGAAAATAAAAAGATTTTACCATGGTGGGGTGTCTCCCAACTAGCACTTTTGTTTATTGTCCTTAAGTTAGACTTATGGGGAGCTCCTCTCAAGGTGGCCTGTGCTTGAATCCTTCTTGGAACTCCAACCAATGCTTGGTTCTCCATTGTGCCTCAATATTTCTCAAGGATTGAGCCAAGTCTTGATGGAGTTCTTCACAAGCTTGGGGCTCCCAAAATTGATCCTCTTCTTGTAATCCGGGATCCCACACTCTATTTTCACACCTGTCTTGAAGTTGATCATCATTATTAGTCCATCCGGATGGTGAGTAAGATAAATTCTCTATGAAGTCCCCAACAATCCTCCTAGACCTATCTAGTTGAGCACTACTCCAACCTTTATATTCCATCTTCGATGTATCAACCATAATGAACCTTGATTTGCAACCCCAACCACGAAACATCTTTCTTTTACGCTTCATCCCACAAAGCATCCTAAGTTGACCATCCGTTTCAAGCAAGCCATATTCGAGTGGGATAATAAAGGTAATGGAAATGAATTTTACCCACTCAAATGTAGGAGTAGATGGTGACCTATGCAAAGACAATTCCAAGGGTCTTGACAAGGTGTATCCAACTCCCATCCTTCTCTTTCTAAGGACATCCACCTCTTCACAAGTTTTCTCAAATGTAATCCTTTGTTCAATAATTTTATCTAAGCCTTTTCCCTTACTCAAATCATAATTGGGAGGGTGAGAGAAATTTACCTCCACAACGCTTTCAAATCCAACCGGAAGAAGGTTCTTCATGCCCAAAGGATTCTTCACCAATAAGGCTTGATGCTTGATCTTCATCACCATGGGAACTTAATTCTTACTCTATCCCATCCAATTCTTCATATGGAATATGCTTTGGAGGTTGTGTACATTCCTCCTCAAATTCAATCCTCTTGGAGGGGTTTTCTTCAACTCTATTTTCCCATGGAGGCTCCGCATCTCCTAAGTCTTCAACCATCTATTCCTCTTCTTCAACAATTGTAGCTTCCTCCAATTGTTCCAATACAAAGTAACTTTCCTCATTCTCCACCAACCTCTCCTTCATGTTATGCTCTTCATTTGATTCTCCACATGTTGCCATGGGAGTTCCTTGAGTGTTCAAGCATTGGGATGCTAACCGGCTTACCACTTCGTCCAAGGCAGCCATGAATTGTTCTACATCCCTTTTCATCTCCTCTTGTCCTTGAACAAGAACATCAAGGATGTCATCCATTGGAGGTTGGGGTGGATGGAAGGGTTCATCATTTTGGGGGAAGGGTTCATAGTAGGAAGGTGGTTCATCTTGGTAGAGTTGTGGTGGTTCAATATTTCCCATCCTTTCCACTTGTTGCACAACACACTCAATAGTTGCTTGAAATTGATCTAATGTTTTCTTGAGACGATCCCTTGACTCTTGTTCCTCTTGGATATCATGAGTAGGATCATATGGCTCTTGGATGGATGGACATGAATATTCTTCCATGGGAGGTTATGGTGGAAAGTAGTATTCATCTTGTGATTGAAAATTTGTATACATTGGAGGTGGTTCATCTTGGTAATAGCATGGAGGGGGTGGCTCTTGAAAATATTGATGTTGGAATGGTGGTGGCTCTATATGTGGTTCATATGGCTCATATGGTTGTTGGTAGGATGGATATGGATTAGGGTCACAAGAAGATGGTTGGTGAAAAGTGGCTTGTGAGTATGGTTGAGGTTCATGTTGAGGATATGGCTCATAGGCATATAGTGGTGGTTCTTGAAAGTCACAAGGAGATTCACCATAGCCATTTGATTGGTGTGCATCATAGAATGGCTCTTGTTCATAGTCTAGTGGTGGAGGTTGTTGCCATGAAGATTGATCATATGCATATGGCTCCTCCCATCTTTGGTTGTCCCATCCTTGATACACATTCTCATTATAGCCTCATTTCCTACAACATAGTGAGAACCAAACTCATAGCCAAAGTGAGAATTCATGATAGCAAAAGAAAATGAAAACAAAATCAAATAAGAAATAGGGAAAATTAAATCCTAAAACTAGCAAGAACTAACAAAGAAGCAAAAGGCAAACATATTCACAATATTCACATATATACAATAACCAATAACACAATACCATTGCAACTCTCTGGCAACGGCGCCATTTTGATGAACGGAATTTTTGACGGTTTAGAATTTCACAAATGAATTCTCGTTGCAAGTATAGTTTCTAAACCAACAAATAATCCTTTCATACAAAAGATTATTTGTCACAAGTACAAACCCCTAAATTTATAAACCGAAGTATTGGAACCTCGGGTCGCTCTCCTTAGGAATTGCAATAAAGTGTTTTGTTATTGGTTACGAGGTATGTTTTGGGGTTTTTGAGATAAGAGACATGAAATGTAAATGGTAATGAAAATAAACTAACAACTAAAAAGGTCTTGGAAAGGTTTGGTGGTCAAGGATCTCTATCCCTATCACTAACCATAACATGAGAATTGGCAAGGATCAATCCCATTAAATCATTTTCTAACTAGTAAAGGAAAGTCAAATGAGCTATATCAATCCAAGTCCATAAGTCCTAGCTCTTCCAATTCAATTAGTGAGACCTAGAGTTAATGGCTCCCTATCATCAATCACATGGACATTAGTAACTCAATAGTTCCTTAGTTACCATCCCAAGCCAAGAGCATAAAATTCAACTCTAAAATCCAACCAAGAATTTTATCAAACACTTGGAAGGCATAAAAGGAAAGTAAAATGAACTAAGCAATTCAACAATAAAAGAACATGAATCATAAATTGCATTGAAATGGAAATAGAAGAAACAAAAGTGCATCAATAAAAAAGTAGAGACTTACATGAATTAAATGCAATACTAGAGAGAGGAAAGGTAGAAGAAGAAGAATTACAAAAGGAAAAGTAAATCAAAGCATGTATTAAACCTAGATCTAAGAAATTCTAAGCTAGATCTAACCTAATTCTAATCCTAGAGAGAAGTGAGAGCTTCTCTCTCTAAAACTAACTTTCTCTCCAAAAACTAGACTAAAACTAAAATATGAAGTAGTATGAAAAGTAAGTTGATTCCTCTTCATTCCTTGGGTTAAATAGCATCAGAAATGAGTTGGATTTGGGCCTGGAAAGCCCAGAATTCGCTCCCAGCATTTTGCCTTTAAGTGAGTCACGTGCGGACACCGATGCGTACGCGCACGGCACGCGTACGCGTCGCTTGACACTTTTCCATCCACGCGTACGCGTCATGTGCGCATACGCGTCATGTGCGCGTACGCGTCGCCATGCGACATCACAATCCGTGCGTGCGCACCTGCTGTGCGTGCGCGTCATTGATCTCATCCCAAATCCTTGCTTTTCCATGATTTCTCCACTTTGCATGCTTTTCTCTTCATTCCTTTGATCCATTCCTAGCCTGTTCAACCTGAAATCACTTAACAAACAAATCAAGGCATCTAGTAGAATCAATGGTGAATCAAAATCATCAAATTAAAGATCTAAAAGCATGTTCTCACACTTAAGCACAAATTATGAGACAATCATGAAACCATGCTATTTTATTGAATAAATGTGGGTAAAAGGTCATAAAATCTCCTAAATTAAACACAAGATAAACCTTCAATATGGGGTTTATCAGGGTGAAATCTTAACCACATGATGACACCAGAAAAGTTTTAGAATTGTTAAAGAAGGATATATGTATATAATAAAAAATTCGTTTAGCAGCAATGATCATTACTTGTCTTATGAATCCTTATCTCTAATTTAATTTTTTTCCTTCTTAAATCCTTCCAATCCTTTATTCATTAATTCCCTAACCTCAATCTTTATTTCAAAGTTATGCAATTATCCATAGAACCAAGATCATTAATCACACCACCATAAGTCAATGTGCATATCAAATTTTTACCAACTTATCAAGGCATATAACTTACCTAATTATAGCCTCCAGTCCAAAAAATCACAGCCTCTGGCCCAAAAATAATCAATCACAGCCTTTGGCCTAAAACATAATCAATCACGGCCTTCGGCCCAAAACAAATCAATCACTTACATGCCACCACACTCTACCATAATCCGAACTAACAAGCCACAAACACAAGCAATCAAATAAACAATCAAACAATCACACATAGAGAATAATTATAACAAGTAGTACAATAAGTAGCAATTAATAGAATATCAATTAGGCAAACCAAGTAATTATGCAGACCCAAGTAATTTCAATCAAATGCAGGATGATGCATGCCTGTCCTATTAGCTATGAGCTCACTTGTCGGTTATAATGCCAAACCCAACACATCCGGTAGCTAACTCAGACATAGAAGACCACATCACAGAGCAAGTGGGACTAACCACTCTGGTTGCTAAACCGGACATAGAACACCACATCACAGAACAAGTGGGACTAACCACAATTCTTGCGTCTGCCCATGCAGGCACTTCACACCGCAATCGGAGCAAGTGGGACAGCACCTCAACTCTTGCATCTACCCAGGCAGGTGCCTTTCACCATATCCCGGAGCAAGTAGGATGAACCACCACCCTTGCATCTATCCAGATAGGTGCCTTTCACCATATCTCGGAATAAGTGGGACAACGCCTCAACCTTGCATCTACCCAGGCAAGTGCCTTTCTCTACATCTCGGAGCAAGTGGGACAACGCCTCAACCCTTGCATCTATATAGGCAGGTGTTAAAAACTTAACCCAAAGCAAGTGGGACGAACCACAATCTTTGCGTCTATCCAGGTGTCTCAAATCTTAACCCGGAGCAAGTGGGACTAAACCACAACCTTTGTGTCTTACCTAGGCAATTAATCAATAATCATAAATTATATTTCCAAATAAAATAATCATAATCACAATCACAATCACATATAATCATACTCAAACCATAAGCGGGATAAGACCACCGTCCTCACCGTACGTGGGACAATACTACCATCCCCATAACTACACCACAATACTAAGCAAGCAGGACAAAACCCACGTCCTTGCATCTACTAGGTTTTCCAATAGATTAACTGGCAAGCACATTGGGTCATTCAAGTAATACCTCAGGTGAGTGAGGGTCGATCCTATGAGGATTGTTGGACTGAGCAAACAATGGTTGACAGGTTGGACTTAGTCAGGAAAATCCAAAAGGGGTTTGGTGGGTTGCAATTTGCATAAACAATAAACAGGGAAATAAAGAAAGCAAATAATTGTTTGGCGTAAAAACAATATGAGAAACAGTTAAGGCTTTGGAGATGTTTATCTTTCGGGATTAAACTTTCTTACCAACTACTTTAACAATGAATGATTCATTCCATGGCAAACCATAAATTTCTAAATCCTAATCTCTTAGTGATTTAGCCTCCTTTAACTTTTATTAACCGCCACTCTCGTGGTCACTTAATTCCGATTAGAGGGTTAAGTGCAAAAACTAGTTTATGGTCACAAAAACCCTAATTACCTAAAGCTAACAGGATTATATGTCACATATCCTAATTAGTTCATGTAATTAAAAATTTAGGAAGAATTTATTTTCAAGCTATAGTTCAAGCGAGATAACTCTCTTGAGAATCACAAGAACACAAGTAGAATAAGGATCATACTCTCGTTCCACCAAGATTCATAAGATTAAGAACGAAAAAAATCTTTAGAATTAAATCAAAACATTAATTAAAATGGAAGAATAATAGTTCTAATCCATTGAAATAAAAAGAGCCCCTAAATTTAACCGAGAGGTTTAGTTGGTCATAACTTACAGAGAAAATAGGGTTTTGAAAAGTGTGCGCAAGGAAGAAGTCTGATCTGTTACAAGAGATCTTTTTCCTTTAATATCTAACTTAACTTTATTTGATATTAAAATAAAATAATAAAGTCTGGGCCTAAAAGATTTTCTTTGTAATTACAAATAACTAAAATAAGATAAAAGATAGCTATTAAAAGCTAAATCCCACTAAAGATACTCCCTTGGGTGAGTTTGACCCGTCTGCTGGGGTTTTTCTGGCGTTTTGCGCTGGCAAGGGGAGTTCTGGGATTTTTTTTTGGCATTCTACACCGGGAGTGGGCAGTGAGTGGGGGCTAAATGCCAGGCTCAACGTTTAGCGCCAGATTTGGTAGTGATTCCAGAAGAAAAGTATAGACTATTATATATCGTTGGAAAGCTCTGGAAGTTGGCTTTCCAACGCCGTTGGAACTTGGACCTCTGTAGCTCAAGTTATACTCATTGGAATGCAGGGAGGTCAGAGTTGATAGCATCTACATTCTTCCTTTGTTTTTGCACCAAATTGGTGGGGAATTTATAACCACAAACTAACCAGCAAGTGCACCGGGTCGTACCAAGTAGTACCTCAAGTGAATGAGGGTCGATCCCACGAGGATTGATGGATTAAGAAACAATGGTTGATTAATTTACTTAGTTAGACAAGCAGAAAATCAAACGCATTAACAGTAAATTCAGAAAATTAATAAAGCAAGCAGTAAACAGGTTGTGAAATGTGTATGGAGAAACAGTTAAGACTTTAGAGTTATCTATTTTCCGGATTGACTTTTCTTACTAACTATTTTAATCATGCAAGATTTAATTCATGGCAAACTATATGTGACTAAACCCTAATTCCTTAGACCTTTTTAGTCTCCTCTGACATTCATCAACTGCCAATTCCTTGGTCACTTAATTCCAATTAGAGGTGAAGTTCAATTCTAGTTTATATGCCACAAAAATCCTAATTATCCAAATATAAGAGGATTATATGTCACATATCCCATTAAGTCTAGATAATTAGAAATTTAGGAGAATATGTTTTCAAGCTATTGTTCAAGTAAAGAGCTTTTCCAAGTTATACAAGAACTCAATTAGAACAAGGGTCATACTTCCATTCCACCCAAATTCATAAGATAAAGAACAAAAACAATTCTTGAATTATAAATCAGTACATGAATTAAAATAGAAAAATAATAGTATCAATCCATACAATAGACAGAGCTCCTAACCTTAACAGTAGAGGTTTAGTTGCTCATGGTTCAGAGAGAAAACTAGGATTATGAAAAACTGTAAAGTGTGGAATGAGGTAGAAGAGAGGAGAAGAGCCCGAAGGGTTGATTCTTTTCTCTTTTATATCTAATACTAATTAATGTAAAATATATTTCCTAAAACTAAAATAATATATTTTCTATTTTAAAATAAAATACAAATTTAATCAAAATTACTTAATCATTCGTGCAAGCTCTTGGGCGTATATGGGGACCACTTGAGATGTTGAGGTCCATGCTGAACATGGCTTTTCCCAAGTTCAGCGTGGAGAGGGTAGTGTGGTTTTATGCTCGTCCCTTTGAGTCCACGCTAAACTTGGCTTTTCCCAAGTTCAGTATGGGATGTGGCATGTGCTTCCCTGGGAGTTTTCAAGTCCACGCTGAACTTGGCAGGGGCCAAGTACAACATGGAGTGGGCAGAGTTTGCTGGAGAAGACGTGTGCACTATTATATATCGTTGGAAAGCTCTGAAAGTTAGCTTTCTAATGCCACTAAAACCATGCCAATTGGACCTCTGTAGCTCAAGTTATTTCTGGTTAAGTGCAAAGAGGTTGGGGTTGACAGCATCATTCATTTCTTCTCTTTCTGCTACAAAACTCCGTCAAATCCATCCGAATGCTACCTAAAATAAATAGAATTGTATACAACTCAAAGTAGCATCTATAGTGGCTAAAAGATATTTAAATTTTGATCAAACTCAACAATTTGAATGCAAATTCACTAGGAAAAGATAGAGAAGATGCTCACGCATCACAAACTCTGCCAAATTCGCCCGAATTTCACCTGAAATAATAAAAACACCAAAACAACTCAAAGTAGCATCCAAAAAAGATTTTTGCCCTAAAATATAATATAACTTAATAAATTATAACTAAAAATAACTAGAAAATGAAAGGTAAAAGGGAATAAGATACTCATGCATCTTTATCATATCTACCCTCCAACATCAAATACAATCATTTTCATTATCAAATTCATAATTAACATAATCATAATCTCATATATCATTCTTTGATTAATCACTTTGTAGTCTATCAAGCCAAACTTCTATAATCCTCAATTTCAATTTAAATTATTCCCAAGGTCTTCAACCGTTAACTCAAAATCAAATGAGTTAAATCATAAACCAATTTATCAAATTAACAAAATCATAGAACTCATTCTTGTTTAACCTTGAATAATCAATCTCATTAGTTTAAATTTATTAAAATCCTTAAATCATAATTCTTTAATTAAAATCAATTAAATAAATTCACTTTCGATTTAACCATGTTCCCCAAAACTGATTTCAATTTCATTCTTAAGTTTAAAACTTTCCCAAAAGACTCGGAAATCACTCCGTTTTGTTAAATCAAATTCGAATACTTTAACTTCTCTAAAACATCACAAAAAGAAAATTCTTCAATTAAATTCAATTTCTTTTAAATTCACTAAAAAGTTCTCGAGGCATAATTCCTAAATCAAAATTAACCAAATAAAGTTTCAAAACAAAGCCCCTAGTGTTTATGAAATTAGCACCACCTTCCATTATTCTTATTATTCCTTTTTACTCAATTACTTATAAAAATTTCGATAGTATCTCCTCTAAAATTCAGACTTTTCCACCCTTCAAGGGTCCCATCCAAACCAACATTTTTCAACCCTTCCGATGATGACTTCCGACGAGTTGAACGACAACAGATCTCTGGCAAGGTGCTTAAACCGGAAGCAGAGGCAACTACCAACAGCAGTGCCAGCCAGGAACGGCTTCAAAAGTGACAATCGTGGCTCCAGTGACGATGAGCTCCACCGAGGGCGACGGTGACGGCGACGACGACGGGAGCAACAGCGGCAGAGGCGTAACAACCGCGGCGTAAGCGACCCCCTTTCTTTCCCGTCGCGTTTTTTCTCTTCCTCAGCTCAGCTCGACGATGAGGACAGAGCACGACGGTGACGACTTAGCGAGACACGATGGCGCGAAACATCGACAGTAGCTCCTCCTCTTCGTGCTCGACGGCGACGACCATGGAAACTCGGTGATGAAGCTGGCAGTGATGAGCGTGAACGGCAGCGCTACTTCCTCTCTCCCTTACGAGCTCGTCTCTCTCTCTCTCTCTCTCTTTCTCTCTCTCTGCTGTTCTATTCTCCTGATGGTAACACGATGGCGGCGACGGTGGTAGTGACACTAACCGGCACCGTCCCCCTGATGCGTGAGCATCTTTTCTATCTTTTCCTAGTGAATTTGCATTCGAATTATTAAGTTTAACCAAGATTTAAATATCTTTTAGCCACTATGGATGCTACTTTGAGTTGTGTGCAATTCTGTTTATTTCAGGTAGCATTCGGATTGATTTGATGGAGTTTCTATAGAAAAAGAGAAGAAAGTGAACAATGCTATAAACTCTGACCTCCTTGCACTCCAACAAGAATAACTTGAGCTACAGAAGTCTAATTAATGTGATTTTAGTGGCATTGGAAAGCTAACTTCTAGAGCCTTCCAATGATATAAAATAGTATACACTTTCCTCCAATTTGGTACGATCAAGGTGGCGCCTAACTTGGAGTTTCTCAAGTTAGGCGCCAAAACATCAAAGCTTGCACGTGAATTCAACCGAGGTTGCGCTTAACTTGGAGTTTCCCAAGTTAGACGCCACATGAAGGAGCTAACAGCAATTCCATTCGGCCATGGCAAAGTCTAACTTCACAAATGTGAAGTTAGGCGCTAATACTAGTATTTGCCATGGTCCCCACGCAAAAAGAAGTATTTGAAGATTTTGTTTTATATTTTTATTAAAACTTTTAATTTATTTATAAATAAGAAAAGATATTATTTAGTTTTAGGAAATATATTTTACATTAATTAGGATTACATATAAAAGGGAAAAGAATCAGCCCTTCGGTCTCTTCTCTCCTCTCATACCTCATTCCGCACTTTACAGTTTTTCAGAATCTTAGTTTTCTCTCTGAGCCACAAGCAACTAAACCTCCACTGTTAAGGTTAGGAGCTCTGTTTATTCTATGGATTAATACTGTTACTGTTCTATTTTAATTCATGTATTGATTTCAATTTCAAGAATTATTTTTGTTCTTTATCTTATGAATCTGGGTGGAATGGAAGTATGACTCTTGTTCTAATTGAGTTCTTGTAAAACTTGGAAAAGCTCTTTGCTTGAACAACAGCTTGAAAATAATTTCTCCTAAATTTCTAATTATCTGGACTTAACAGGATACGTGACATATAATCCTTTTATATTTGGATAATTAGGATTTCTGTGGCTTATAAACTAGAATTGAACTTAACCCTCTAATTGGAATCAAGTGACCAAGGAATTGGTGGTTGATGAAGGTTAGAGGAGACTAAAAAGGTCAAAGGAATTAGGGTTTAATCACATATAGTTTGCCATGAATTAAATCTTGCATGATTAAAATAGTTGGCAAGAAAATGTTATCCGGAAAATAAATATCTCTGAAACCTTAACTGTTTTCTCCATATTATTCGCACCAATTTACTACTTGCTTTCTGATATTCTGAATTTACTGTTAATGATTTTGAACTCTCAAAACACCATTTTCTGTTTGTCTAACTAAGTAAATCACGCAATCATTGTTGCTTAGTCCATAAATCCTCGTGGGATCGACCCTCATCACTTCAGGTACTACTTGGAACGACCCGATGCACTTGCCGGTTAGTTTGTGGGTTATAAATTCTGCACCCCCCTTTTTCCCCTACCCTTCCTTCTCCTTCTTCCCCCCTCGAGCTCCCCTTCCTCTCTTTTTTTTTTCGTTGTTTTTCGTGGGTATGGGTGGTGAGGGAGATGGGTGGCGGATGGGTGATGGGTTAGGTTAAGTTAGGGTAAAAATTATGGTTTGTGTGTGTGGACTAGGAAATTAGGGTTAGAGTAGGTATTTTTAATAAAATTAAGGGTAATGCAGTAATTGAAAACCAGATTTAACCAATCAATAAATATCTTTAAAATACCATTTATCAACTTGTAAATTATTTTCATATAAATACTAACTCAATAAAAATTAGAGATAATCAATTAAATTTTTATTCACAAAATAAGTTAAAAATCTAAACATTCAGATTAAAGCATATAAAATTCTCATTATTTTTCAATTACTAAAGCATTAAATTATAAATAAGAAAATACCTAATTACTATGAAAATTATATTTAAAACTCAAAACCTCATAACTTAGCTTTAATTACCTATTCATAAGATAATTTTCTAAAAATAAAATCACAATCTCAATTAAATCACAAATTTAATTTCTAAAAATCCGAGGTCTTACAAAGTACCACTATATTGAACAGTAAGGGTGGCGAGGAGGAGGGTTGAGAGAGGGAAATAGAGGCGTGATAAGTAAGGGAGAGGGACACGACGACGCGAAGACTTCAAAGAGGGAGACGACAGGGCAACGACTGACAGGGTGACGACTGATGTAGAGGAAGACGGCGGCATGACGAGTTCATAGATGGAGACAACGACACAACGAGTTAAGAGATGGAGATGGCAGCGCAAGGAATAAGCGATGATGAGGGAGGGTTGGACGGAGGTAGTGCAACGGGTTAGAAAGAGGGGCTGTGACAGGTTAAAGAGGAAGACAGTGGTGAGTTAGGAGAGAGAGAGAGAGAGAGAGAGAGAGAGAGAGAGAGAGAGAGAGAGAGAGTTACAAGTTGAGAGAGGAAGCAGCGATGTTGATGACTGTTGAAAGAGAATATTAGGGCTTTCTTTTCTGAGAATGTAAAAGATGCGAATGTTAAGGCTTTCTTTACTGTGAATTGAGTAAAGAAATGTGAAGAGATTTCTTTTTTTAGTGAGATAAAGTACTAAATTCAAGAAAAAATTAGAGAGAAATCTAAATTTTTTGTGAAAATTTTGTTGCCATGTTTTTTCTAGGTGATGCCTAGGCATCTTTGGCTAGTTTCACAAGCCATTTTTTTATAGTTTTTACTTGGTTTCATGCATTTTCTTAGTCAATAAGCAAGCATTTGGATAAGTAATGTATGCATGTCTTGATTCAACCAAGTATTGTGAATTATAAAGATTTGCATGAGATTGATGCAAGAATTACTTGATGCAATGAATGATGCATTGTCTTGTGATTATGGCAAAGCTTTGATGCACTTGTTTGGTTGATTATAGGCAAGGAGAAGCAGAGATGAAGCAGAGGCTGTGGCGTTAGTGGCCAAGTTAGCCCACTAACGCCATGGTTAACATTGGCACAAGGAAGAGGTTCTGGCATTAGTGGCCAAGTTAGCCCACTAATGCCAGTGCTAATGTTGCAAAGGAGGAGAAGCTGGCATCAATGGCCAAGTTAGCCCACTAACGCCAGTGTTATGCTGCCAAGAAAGAAGAGAAAGCTGGCATTAGTGGCCAAGATAGCTCACTAACGCCAACACCAACGTGACTCAAGGTGAAAGGCAACATTAGTGGCCAAAGTTAGCTCATCAATACCACAACACAAGAGGGGAGGTGCCAACATCAGTGTGCTAACATTACCCAAGTTAGCACACTAACGTCTTCGATCATTTCACGAGTTAGGACTGGAAATTTTGGCTAGTGTGCGTACGCACAGAGCAGTGTGCATACGCACAAGAGGAAAATTGGCCAGTGTGCACACGCACAAAGCATTGTGCGTACGCACAACAAGAAGAACGTTGATGGCCACGTTAGTGTGTTAACGCCAGTAGCAACGCCAAAAAGGGGTTTGAAGGCAATGTTGGTGACACCGTTAGTACACTGGTGCACGAATCCCTACATCTTCGTACAGCTGTACTAGCAAGTGCACTGGGTCGTCCAACTAATACCTGAGCGAGTCAGGATCGATTACCCAAGGATTGTAATATGAAGCAAGCTATGGTTATCTTGCAGGTCTTAGTCAGGCAAATCAGAAGAGTTGTTGTCTTAATTGGTATTTGTGAGATCTAAACTAAGTTGACTGATAAACCCCAATTTTGTGGTTTATCTTGTGCCGAATTTAGAGGATTTTATCAACTTTTCTCACATTTATTCAATGAAATGGCATGGTTTCATGACTTTCTCCTAATTTGTGCTTAAGAGTGAAAACATACCTTTTAGGCCTTTAATTTGTGATGCACCACTATTTTGTGGTACATTTTATGCTCAATTGAGTGGATTTTATCTACTTTTCTCACATTTATTCAATGAAATAGCATGGTTTCATGACTTTCTCCTAATTTGCACTTAAGTATGAAAACATGCTTTTTAGGCCTTTAATTTGCTAATTTTAATTCACCTTTGATTCCACTAGATGCCTTGATATGTTTGTTAGTGAATTTAGGTTAGAAAGGCTAGGAATGGATAAAAGGAGTGAAGAGAAAAGCATGCAAAGTGGAGAACACATGGAAAATCAAGGATTTGGGGTGCATTCATCGACACGCACACGTGGAACGACGTGCATGCATGAATATGAAGTCGCATGGTGACGCGTACGCGTGACATGATGCGTATGCATGGAAAGTGAAAATGCCAAGCGACGCGTACGCGTGACCCAGGTGTACGCGTCGCTGCTCGCACGTGACCTCATTAAAGTGAAAATGGTTGAGGTGATTTCTGAGCTTCCCAGGCCCAAATCTAACTGATTTCAGAGACTATTTCATGCAGAATTGAAGATTGGACAAAGGGGGGCTCTTGTATGAGTTATGATGAGCCTTTAGTTAGTTTCTAGAGAGAGAAGCTCCCTCTTCTCTCTAGAATTAGGTTAGGATTAGGTTAATTCTTCTTAGATTTAGGTTTAATTTCTTGTTTTCATCTTGTGTTCCTTTCAATTTCTTTTTATTACATCCTTGCTCCCTTAGTTTTCTTGTTAATTTCCCCTTTTGAGGTCTCTTTTATGTTAATGCACTATTGTTGGATTTGGATTTACTTTTAATGCAATTCATGTTTTACATTCCCTTATTGTTTAATTGAGTTGTTGTTATTATTTCTTCACAATTGGGTAGTTGTAGATTTAATACTCTTGTTGTCAATTTACCATGCTTTCCTTTTATTCTTTCCTAGTGTTCGATGAAATGTTTGGAAGGATGTTAGAGTAGATTTTTGTGTTCTTGGCTTGGGATGGTAACTTAGGTAAAATTGAGTTGCTAATGTCCAAGTGATTGATGATTGATGTCCATTGACTCTAGCTTTCCCTAAATTAATTAGTGAGAAGGTTAGGACTTATGGATTAGTATTAATGTAACTCATTTAACTTTCCTTCACTCGTTAGAGGATGACTTAATGGGATTAATCCTTGTAATTATCATATTGTGGTTAGTAACAAGGATAAAGATCCTTAACTATCAACCCTTGCCAAGACCTTTTTATTAATTGAGTTTCCATTTACTTTCTTGCCATTTACTTCTCTTGTCTCTTATTCTAAAACCCCAAAACACTTTGCCATAACCAATAATTGAGCCACACTTCCCTGCAATTCTTTGAGAGACGACCTGAGGTTTGAATACTTCGGTTATTTTTATTGGGGTTTGTACTTGTGACAAACAAATTTTTGATTGAGGATTGTTTGTTGGTTTAGAAACTATACTTGCAACGAGAACTTATTTGTGAAATTCTAAACCATACGAAAAATCCGTGCATCAATTTGCTAATACCTTTGATTCCACTAGATGCCTTGATGTGTTTGTTAGTGAATTCAGGTTGAAAAGGCTAGGAATGGATCAAAGGAGTGAAGAGAAAAGCATGCAAAGTGGAGAATTCATGGAAAATCAAGGATTTGTAGTGCATATATCGACGTGCACGCGTGATAGACACACACGCGTGAAAATGAGGTTGTCCAGGTGATAAACCCAATTTTGTGGTTTATATTGTATAGAATTTGGGGCGGGGGGTTGTCAATATTTCTCACACTTATTCACAAGAAATTTATGGTTTTGTGTTCACTTCCTAATATTGCTCCAGGATGAAAAACATGCTTGTTTTGCCTTCAAATTGCCATATTTTAATCCTCTTCTATTGCCATTCGATGCCGTGATATATTTGTTGAGTGATTTCAGGAATTATAGGGTAGGAATGGCCAAGAAGAGAGGAAGAAAGCATGCACAAAAAGGAGGAACTTGAAGATTTGAATTTTGGGAAAATCAGCATTGGCACGCACGCACACTCCACGCGCACGCGTGGATGAGGACAGCTGGAAGCAGCGCGCAAGGATGGACACATCCGCGCGGATCAGAAGATTCCTATTGACGCGCGCACGCACTTGGCGCTCACGCGTGGATCACAAAAGCAATCGGCGCGCACGCACGCATGGCGCGCACGCGCGGGAAGCTGCACGTGACCTCATTAAATGAAATCGTGCCTGGCAATTTCTGAGGCTCATCAGGCCCAAATTCAAGATGTTTCTACATGGAAAAGACCCAAGGATGCTAGGGGAAAAGGGGGAGATCAATCATTTTACACTAAGACACAATTTTAGCTAGTTGGTGGTTCTTTGTTTTTCTAGAGAGAGAAACCCTTGTTCCTCTCTAGATTTAGTTTTAATTTGATCTTCCCTTGTTGAATTCTGAATTGGGTCTTGTTAATTACTAGTTTTAATTGTTCAATTTGAATTCCTTAGTATAATTTTGCTTAGATCTTGTGATAGCTTTATGAATTCTTGTCAGTTGTCATTTTGTACCCATTTTATGAATGTTGTGAATCTTGACTTGTTGATGTTACATTGATGATTTCTATGATTAATTGTGTTGTTTGGATGATTGTATGTTGATAATTGTTAGTGGGTACTTGTTGATTTCAATTTAATTGCTATTTGGAACATATCTTTTGTTAATGCTTACTATGTGTTCGATGAATTGTTTACTTTGATTATGGAGTAGTCTTCTTTGCTCTTGGCTTAGGCTAAGGGAATTGGGTAAACTTGAGTTATTGGGTCTAATGGATTTGATGATTTGGGAGCTCTTAGTGGTCAATTTGATAACCATTGACGCTAACCTTCTATTAAGCCAATTAGTAGTGAGGTTAGAACTTATGGGTTGATGTTGACCAAACCATTTGATGTACTTCAAGTATAGAAGTAGACTTAATGAGTTTGGTTCCCCATAATTGTCAAGATATGGTTATTAGACAGATGGTGACTCCAATTCCCATGCCTAGCCAAGAGTTGCTTTTATCATTCCTATTTGAAAACCCAAAATTCTTAATTACTTGACTTGGTTATAGTTACTTGTTTAGTTTAGAATAGAATCATATTGGATGTTATTTTGTTAGTTTGGAATTGCTCATGTCTTGCTTAGTTATTTGAATTAGTTTCTTGTACTGTAAGATTTCTCGCTTGTTGAGATTGATGCACGGAAAACTTGTCTCATAACAAATTTCCTTCGGCAAGTGTACCGAATTTGTCGTCAAGTAAAAACTCACAATAGAGTGAGGTCGAATCCCACAAGGATTGATTGATCAAGCAACTTTAATTAGAGGAATGTTCTAGTTGAGCGAATCCAGGATTTGAGTTTAGAATTGCAGAAAATAAAATGGCGGGAAGGTAAATGACAGAAAAAGTAAATGCTAGAATTAAAGAACTGAAAGTAAATGACTGAAGTAAATTGCAGAATTGTAAATGGGAATGGGGGAATTGCTCATAAAAGTAAGTAACAGAAAATAAAGAGAATGGGTAAGATCAGAAATGGGGGGTTCATTGGGCTCAGGAAATGTTGCATTCTCCGGATCAATTTCATTTTCATCTCTTCCTCAATCAATACACTCATTGATCTCCTTGGCAATCTTAAGCGATTGAATTACAATTTCTTGTAATCCAATCTCTCAAATCTTGATCAATAGCCAATTCCTTGGTCAATTGCTCATGAGAAGAGATGAAGTATGGTCA
>NC_029794.2:97693987-97696272 GCF_000816755.2 Arachis ipaensis
CATCAAATTACAACAGAGCTCCCTAACCCAATGAAAAGGGTTTAGTTGTTCATAGTTCTGGAAAATGAAAACAAAGATGGAGAATACCATGATGATACTAGAAGTGCAGAGAAAGTAAATACAGAGAGTAATTCTATGCCAAGAGGCTCCCTATAATTTCCAACTCTCCAAATAATTCAAAGCTACTCCTATATATACTACTCTTCTACTCTTCTAGTTGGTTCTTCAAGTCTTGGGTCTGGGCCTTTGGATCTTGAGTTTGAAGCAGTTATCTTCTTCATTGGGCTTGGCTTTACTTGTAGAGAGAAAGTGTGAAGTGGGCAGAGACTTTAGCTCAGGACGTTAGTGGTGTTAACGTTCAGTGAAAATATGGGTTCGAGAACGTTAGTGACATTCAACATTTTCACTAACGTTCCTTACCCAAGTAAGAGCCACGTTAACCTCAACGTTAGTGGCACAAACGTTGCCACTAACGTTGCCTCTTTGTCCTTTGCGCACGTTATTGGGACTCAACTTTTCTAATAACGTTGAAAAGCCTCCCCCTTCCCTACGTTAGAGTCCACGTTAGCTTAGTTAACGTGGCTCTTTTAACGTAGGCTTGCCAACCTTCGAGAACGTTAGTGACACTTAACATTGTCACTAATGTTCCAATGTGGCCCTTAGCTCCCACGTTAGAGTCCACGTTAACTAGGTTAACGTGGCTTCTAACGTGGCCATGCTAGCCATCTCTAACGTTAGTGACAAAGTTGAGTGTCACTAACGTTGGCTCAACATTCCCTTATCCACGTTAGCTTCCACGGTAACTAAGTTAACATGGGAGTTAATGTGGCTCATGGTGGCATGTGTGGGCTCCTTCCAACGTTAGTGACAATGTTGGGTGTCACTAACGTTGGCGTCACCTCCCTTCTTCACGTTAACTTCCACGTTAACTAAGTTAACATGGGAGTTAACGTGGCTTATTGGGGTTTGTGTGGGTTCCTTCCAACGTTAGTGACAATATTTAGTGTCACTAACATTGTCGACCACCTTGTTTCCTCACGTTAGCTTCCATGTTAACTAGGTTAACGTGGAAGTTAACGTGGCCTAGTGTGACTTGGCCAACGTTAGTGATAATGTTGAATGTCACTAACGTTGGCTTCCCCCCTTTCTTCTTAACGTTAGAGGCCATGTTAACTAAGTTAACGTGGCCACTTATGAGCTTGGTCCAACGTTAGTGATAATGTTAAGTGTCACTAACGTTGGCTCCATTTCCTTTCTTCCACGTTAGAGTTCACGTTAACTTAGTTAACGTGACTCTTAACGTGGGAAATGATGGCTTCGAGAGCGTTATTGGCAATCACTTTTCTCATTAACTTTGCAAGTTACTCCCATTCCTCGTTAGTGTTAACGTTAGTGTAGCAGATGATGAATGGAATGCCAAGAGAAATGAGTCATTCTTGTGGAAGTCATGTCCCTGGTTTTATGGTGGTTTCATGCATAGCAACTTAGGTTCATTCCTGGCTTTCAGACCTTTATCATGTCCTAGAATAATCACTGTGATTGCATCCCTTGAAACTTTTATTTATTGATCCTTTTGTTGTTATTTCAGGGCTTATTTGTATTCTTAGGCTAAGTGTTTTGTAAGGGGCAACTTTTTAAAATAAGCTTTCAGCCAACACTCCCTAAGGACTTACTTGCTCAAGTCTCCCCCCCATACATACACACCACAGGCACATAGTTTATTTATTTTCTTTTCTTGAGACCGTGGTGTCCAGCACCTCTTTGGGTTACCCTTATTTAAAGCATAGAAAAAGATGGACCAAAGAAGGAACTCCACCACCTTTTACTCTTGTGGATGTCCATGCTCTCCTTCTTGCTTGTCCTCCTGGTGTTTTTCTTGATTGCTTGTGTTCCCACTTCCCTTGCCTTTTCCAAGCAGCTTCTTCCAGAAACCACCATCTTCCATCTTCTTCTTAAGTGTTTCCTTCTGCTGTTTCACCTTCCTCTCTTCTTGTTCTACAAAATCTTTTTAGACCTCATCATATGTAGGGATGGCATAGTGTAGATGATGCATATTACTGGACATGTAGTTCAACTTGGCTTGAGTGTTGACGTTGAACTCCTCCCTATGTAGTTGTCGTCCTTCATTAAGTACAGTGAACTCATTGAATGCTTTCATCTAGGCTATTTGTCACTGATTGAGTTCCTGCAAATGCTTATCTTGACGTTCTTGCCTCTCAGTAACTTGGTGGATGGTTTGAGTGAGCTGGGAGTATTGTTCCTGTTGCTGCTCCATTTTTTGTTTC
>NC_029794.2:97696690-97697479 GCF_000816755.2 Arachis ipaensis
ATGATAGCTAGGCTCATCAAAATGTGGTGATTTCAGGTGAAGAGTTCTTATTATAGCATTTGGGCTGAAGTCCACCTCCTTTCCTCTTACATAGCTTTTGAAGGTTGGGACCCTGGTTTTGTCTTCTCTGGCCACATTTGCGTAGAACTCTTTGATGAGGTTTGCATTGATCTTCCCCTCTGGATTGGTGAGCATTTGCCACCCTCTTTCTTCAATCTTCTCCCGAATCTGTGGGCAGTCGTCTTCATTGATTTGGAAGGTTAACTCGGGCAGTATCTTTTTGAGCTTTATCCGCTCAAATTCTCGTTCATGGAAGGCAGTCTTGAATCTCTTCTCGTCGAAAGGAATGTTCTCCATTGGTTCCTTCCTCTTCTGCCTCTTGGAGCTTGATGATGCCATGAATGAAGTTAATGCGAAAAGGGTGTAGTGAAGGGAAGAAATGTGGGATTTAGAGAGTGGGAAGTTAAAGAACTAGTTGCTGGAAAGTGAAGTGCAAGGGATATGAATTTTGAATATGGAGATGGTGCGGATTGGATCCATTTATATAGAGAAGTGATGAAGAGATGAAAGGTGTGGATTGATGGGGTTGGTGTATGATGAACGGATGGGGTTTTGTATGGAGTAAGCACGAGGATTACCAACTTTATGATGGAGTTGGTTCAGTTTCCAAGTTTGTTCTTCCTCCAATGTTGCATTGCAACCATTCCCAATGCATTCCCCATTGAGGCACGTGTGTAGTACCCTCTTCATGAAGTGGCCGAACCTTTCTCATTAAATTGTCCAATCAAT
>NC_029794.2:97697486-97714681 GCF_000816755.2 Arachis ipaensis
TAAGTGTGTATCCCTTTATGCATTTTGGTGGTACCATGGGGTGACACCAAACTTAGTTTGGAGCATTGTGATGAAAAGTTCTGTTCAAAGCTCCAAGACTAGCATGCTCTCAGTTGCATTCATGCTTTCTTGGCACGCTTTGAACACCAAACTTGTTCTTCACTATATACTGCAATATAAGGACTCCACCAAGTTTTTGTCAAGTTTGGGTTGGAATTCATGAATATTGACTTATTCACTAGTAAAAGCTAATAAAACATGGGTTGCCTCCCATGAAGCGCTTCTTTAGCGTCACTAGCTTGACGTTTCTCCTTCATCAGGGAGGTTGATAATGCTTCAAGTCCTCCCCTCTTGCCTTGGACTTATATCCATTGGTTGTATCAATGATCTCTACATGTTCCAATGAGAGAACTCTGTTGATAGTGAAAACCTTAGGTAACTGAGATGGTACAATGGGGAGATTTGGGGGGATATCTAGGAAGTAAGCTGAGATCACTTTATCTCCTGGAGAGAAGTCTTCTGTAGGGATCTCCTTGTTCCTCCACCCCCTTGGTACCTTCTTCTTTATCCCTTTTGATGCTGCCTTGCTCTTGGTGACTTCTTCTTCTAAGGGAATTTTGTTGTTGTCTTCACATGCCTCTGGTGGTTTAGGTTCCTCCAGCTTCTCCTTAAGCTATGACAATTGCTGTTTGCCTTGTTCATCATTCAGTGGGGTTCTCAGATGTGTTGGTTATGCTTCAGTGCTTGTTTCCTCTGTCAGCATCTCATTATGATCATTGCTTGGTTCTTTGTTTTCTTGGTCTGCTTCTTGTGAGAGTTTGAAGACATTAAAGCTGAGTCGTTCATCATGGATCCTCAATATTAGCTCCCCTCGCTCCACTTCTATGAGTGCTCTGGCTGTAGCTAGGAATGGTCTTCCCAATATGATTGGGTGAGTGTGACTCTCTTCCACGTCCAAGATGACAAAGTCTGTGGAAAGAAAGTATTTCCCCACCTTTAACAACACGTTTTCCACCACCCCTCTTGCTTGTTTTTGAGTTTTGTCAGCCAGCCTGATGACTACATCTGTGGGCAATATCTCATTGATCTGCAGCCTCTTCACCAGGGATAAGGGCATTAAGTTGATGCTTGCTCCCAAATCGCAGAGTGCTCTATCAAATATTGTTTCTCCTATGGCACAGGGGACATGAAAACTCCCTGGATCTTTTCTTTTCGTAGGCAACTACGGTTGAATGAGGGCACTGCACTCCTTGTTCATCATTATAGTTTGGCCTCCCTTGAGTGAGCTTTTCCTAGGAAGCAGCTCCTTCATATACTTGATGTATGCAGAAATTTGTTGGATAGTCATGATGAACGGTATGTTCACATGCAAAGATGCAAACAAGTCAAGAAATCTTGAGTATATTCTCTTCTCCACAGCACCATTGAGCAGTTGGGAAAAAGGTGCATAGAGTCTCAGCAGCTCCTCTTTTGAGATTTCTGGTTCTTGGTAATCTTTTTCCCCCTCCTCTACTAAGGTATCTCCAGGTTGTTCTGACAGCTTGCTTGGCTTGTCCTCAGTCTCCTTATCACTTATAGTGACCATCTTGTAATCTTCCCATCTTACTTTCTTTGTTTCATGACGTCGGGATTTTTGCCAATAAAGAATGTCATAAAAACAGTCGCGTTGTAGATATAGTCTCTAAACCGACAAAAACCCCTTCGTACAAACGTTTTGGTTGTCACAAGTAACAAACCCCTTAAAAATTGTTAACCGAGTATTCAAACCTCGGGTCGTCTTCTCAAGGAACTGCGAGGAAGTATGTTCTTATTATTGGTTATAAAGGTTGTAATCGGGGTTTAGATGGTGAGAAGCAAGTAATTTAAATGACGAGTGAATTAAATGGCAATTAAAAATAAATAATAATTGTAGAACAACTTTTGGGCAATATAGGGGAAATTAGAAGTCCAACTTAGTTATCCCTCTCAACAATAATGAAAGTTGTATTTTAATTCCACTTGGTCAACCCTTGCCAGGGCAAAGGAAAGTCAAGGGACTAATTAAATTGACCCTTGAATCCTAATTATTTCCTAAGAAAAGGTTGGGATTATTTAGGTTCAGCTCAATTAGCAAAATAACGATTATCGATTATATTGAGTTTAATAACTGTTGAGTTACTGAATTCTTAACCAAGACCAAAAGGGGGAAAAGTAAATTGCTGGAATAATGAAAGTATCCTTAGATGGGAAGCAATGGTGACTTAAATCAAAGAGAACAATCATGAACTAAAAATACCTCAATTATCATTAATTCAAATAACTGTCTGTAACATGGAATAATTCATAAATCAAATTATAATAATCAATTCAAATGTTGGAATCAAATAAATAAAAGTAAAACTAAAATAAAAGAACATTAAAACCTGGATCCAGAGTTACTCCCAAAACAAGAAGAAGTCCTAAATCCTCTCTCTCTCTAAACTAAATCTAAATCATGAAAACTAGAAATTGGCGAGCTCTCCCTGAATGGATGCATTCCTCCATTTTATAACCTCTGGTCTATGCTGTCTGTACCTGGATCTGGGCCAAAAAGGGCTTCAGAATTTGCTGGAGGCGTATTTTGTAATTTCTGGTGCGTGGCCTCTGTCACGCGTCCGCGTGGGTCACGCGGTTGCGTCATTCGGAGCTTTTCCTTGCCACGCGGTCGCGTCAGTCATGCGGCCGCGTCGCTGCTGATTCGTCCTTGGCACGCGATCGCGTCATCCATGCGATCGCGTGGATACCAGTTTCCTTAAAGCTCCGTTTTGCTTTCTCCTTCCATTTTAGTTTGTTTCCTTTTTCATCCTTTAAATCATTTTGCCTTAGAAAATCTGAAACTACTCAACACACTAATCACGGCATCGAATGGAAATAAAGGTAATTAAAATAATTAATTTTAAAGCTTAGAAAATATGTTTTTCATTTACATCACATAGTAAGGAAGGGAAAGTAAAACCATGCAATTAATGTGAATAAGTAGGTGAAGGATTGTATAAATCACTCAAATTAAGCACAAAAGAAATCATGAAATATGGGTTTATCAACCTCCCCACACTTAAACACTAGCATGTCCTCATGCTAAATCCAAGGTAAATTATTAAGGTTAAAGTGATGGAATGTTATGAAATGCAATCTACGCTAAATGCATCTACCTAATAAGTCATGCAATTCTAATTCATCCACTTATATATAAAGCCTACATGTAGTCAAATTATTTCACATTCGCAAGGAGATATATATACATATATAGCTATCCCTTAAATAATAAAGCATTTTAGCAAATGAGATGGGAAAGAAAATATTGTACAAACTTGCAAAACAATCAGTAAATATAAGCACAGATATATGTTGATGAGTTATAGAACCCTCACTGGATTTTGTGTTTACTCTCTAGTCACTCAGTGTTTATTGGGTTTATTCACTCCATCTTTCTTTTTATTCTTAATTTCTATAGCTTTGTTCTTCATCTAACCAATCAATAATTATAGAATATAGTCATACCAAAAAGTCATGAGGTCTTTAATTAAGGTTGTAATGGGGCCAAGGTAAAGGTAAGGATTTATGTATAGGGTTAAGTGAGCTAATAAGCGAATCCTTAATTAGACTAAGATCTCACCTAATATATATTTCTAGCAAGATAAAACTTCTTTACCTATTCTCCCATATTATCCCACTTATTGTTACATGCTCATGTTTCACTTTTTATTTTTATTCCATGTACATTGTTTTCATTGGGGGATTTCTTTTTTTTGTATCCCCTTTTATTTAGCTGCTGAAAAATAACTTTTTTTTTAATGCACATGATAATTGAATCACTTAGATTTTCTCATGAGTATGCTTCCCAAATTTTATTTTATTCCTTTCAATTTTTCTATCCTTTTGTTTCTATTACCCATGTTCCCAAAAGGTTTCCCATATTTAACTCTATTCATAATTTTCTATCTTAAGCTAACCAAGGATTCACTTGGGATTTTCTTTTGTTTTTCTGCTTAAGGCTAGTAATTTGGCTAAATAGAATAAAGGGGTTTTAAAAGGCTCAAGGGGGCTAACAAGGGTGATGTAAAAGGTAGGCGAATTTGGGGTAAGTGAGTTGAAATCAAATGATGGCCTCAATCATTCTCTTGGTATGTATCTATTCTATATTCTATAACTGGACATATAGATTAAAGCAAAGGAAAGAACATCAGAATAAAAAGAAATGTAACACACAGAAATGAAATTATGGTTTGAATGCAACCATACAGTTTCAGCTCAAGACTCACAGGCTGTGTGTTCTCTAACTCAAGCATCATATATCATTTATATATTGTATGCAGGTTTAGTTAAAAATTCCCATTATTCTCATAGAAAAAATTATTTAGGGTGGCTTTTAAAGTTTTAATGTTCCTCCTTGATGAAATGTTGTCAGCTTAACTACATCATGTAATGCTATATACAAGTTTTGTGGATTTAAATCTGATATGTTCAATTTCCTAACTTACTTCCTTTTTATATTTTTCAATTTAAACTATACTATCTTATGCTAAAAAGGGTAAACTATACTAATTAATCCACTAATAAATCAGAATTGCAAACTAAACTAAATAGCTAAAATAAACTAAATGGCTAAAGTATGAACTAAAGATGCAAAATGCAGAAAATAGAGCAAAAATACATAAAAGCAATGTATAAGTACTCAGAAAATAACAGTAAAAGGAAAAGAAAAGAAAAGAAATACAGAAAAATATCCAAAATAAAAGAAAAAGTATGTAGTAGTTCACCAAAATAAACGCCAGAGATGGCGACCTCCCCACACTTAAAATGAAGCATCGTCCTCGATGCTCAATCAAGCCGGGTGTGAAGGAGTGTCATCACTGGGAGGGATGATAGCTGGGGTCTTTGTGGCGGTAGTGGGCTGAGAGTCTGGCTGCTGTAGAGGGGAGACTGACTGGATCGGGATCTCCGGATCTACAGCCTCAAGCTGGGGCATAACCTCCTGATGCGGGGCAGTCTACTCTGTGGCTGCCTGCTGATGGGTCTCCATCTGGGAATGAGACTCCTCCTCATGCTTATCCTCCTCCTCCTCTGATGGCTCTGATGGTGTGTCGGGCTCAGAGGGGATGTCGGCGCCCTGTCTAATCATCAGCTTCAGATGGGAATAGCGTCGCCTGCTGTGACACTCCAATCTCTCATACCGGCGCCTGTTACGGCACTCCATCTGATCAAGCTGGCGGAATAGACGGTGCACGAGGCGATAAACCGGCTCAGAGGTGGGTGGAGGTGCAGTGGTGGCAGCAGGGGCAGCTGGGACAGCTGTGGATGAAGAGGGTCCAGCAGACGGAGGGGCTGTCTCATCAGTAGCAGTGACAGGTGGTGGTCTGTAGCCCAAAGCAAGGAAGTTCCTGCTGTGAGGAATGATCTTCCTGCAGTCCGCTGCTGGTGGTCGCTCATCGGCATCCTCCCAAGACACATCAGCCTGACGGCCTAGCCGTGTAACTAGATAAGGAAAGGGGAGGGTGCCTCGGACGTGGACCCTGGCCATATAATGCCAGATAAAACGAGGTAAGTACAGGTCCTTACCCTCCAGCACACACCAGAGGAGGGTGATCATGGTAACCGGGATCTCCGCCTTGTGAGTACTCGGCATCACAAAATTACTCAGGATCTGATGCCATAGCCGAGCCTCATCATTCAAGTACACTCTCTTGATCCCTCTAGGCATAGTGGTGTTCTGACCCATCTCCCAAGGAACAGCAGGGTCGAGAGCTATCCATGCCTTCACAGCATCCCAATCAAACCGCATCCGGCCCATGTCCTCCTCAGCCTGTGCAAAACCATCTGGCTGATCGAACTTGGCTGGGAGCTGGAGAATGATCTCTATGGCCTCCTCAGTGACCAGAATTTGCTTTCCCCTCAGGTTCACTGCATCTAGGGTAGTAAGGTAGTAATTGCAATAGAATTCCCGGACCCAAGATGCATTGACCTCTGTTAGTGGTCTCTCCAGAAAGAACCAGCCCCTTTGCTTGATTTGCTCAGTGGTGTATTGCTGGAGGGCTTCTGGAATCTTCAAGGTACGTTCCAGGTATAGATCTCTGGAGTTTGCAAAAGTCAGGTACTTCAGCTCACAGTACCGGTTTGTAAATTTTATAGGGTCATTTGCAGGGAGCAGCTGGTTAGCTTTCTCCTGCTGTGTGAAGTTCTTCTCCCGCCATGATGAATCGTGCATTAGAGCAATGATGGACTGGGAGGAATCTCCTCTCTTCCGCTTGCCTTTACCTTTCCTCTGTGAGGCAGACATCCTGAAAAACAGAAAACCAGGAATTGGATAAAATAGGAAAGCAAATAGGCAATTTAAACAAAGGAAACTCAAAGCGGTAAGGGAGAAATAGAAAAGGAAAATGAGTAATTGAAATGTGATTGAATTATGTTAAATGGAAAAAAAATCAATATGCCATAGTGAGAAAGTTAGAGGAAGTGAAAGTAATCAGAAAAGAGATCAAGAGGGTTAGTATAGTAAAAAGAAATTAGTAAATTAAAATTAGTGAGTTAGGAAAGTAAGTGGCATAGAAAAATTCCATAAAACAAGGATTCACAGGTAAGAATAGAAGTACTCATAATCGAATAAAGAAAACAGGGTGATGCTAATTCGAATAGAAACAAAGAAATCAGAAATTGGAATCAGTGAATCACAATTGCAGGTTATGAACCAGGAAATCAAAGAGGATAAGAAAGTGGCCCTAGCATTCATGAAATGGTTTGGGTAAAGCAGAGTAAAACAGATTTCAGAAATGCTAAACCAAAACATGAATGAAAACAATTTTTTTTTAAATTTGGGCAGCATTCCGGCTAAAATTGGATTGTCCCGGAAAATAAACAGCAATCATATCAGTTCATATGAATTAAAAAGATCAAGCTGCATGTACATAGATATAAAATAAACATAAAAACTCAATGTAAATAGCAGCAACATATAAGAAAGCAGCATATGAAACATGATTATAGCAGCAACAGATTTGCACATAGGATAAAACAGAAGTAAGAACAGTGCAAGTAAACAGACCTAGATCCACTAACAACAGCCTAAGCTACCTAACAACCTAAAAATCCACTATAACATGCAAGTCTAGCTATCCTAATCATGAACATAAACGGAATAAAAAATACAGAAAAGTGACGAACAGATAAAAAGGGTTGCGGGTTGCGGAACCTGGTAAGCGGAAGGGGTGAAACAGGGAAGAAGGTGGCTGCGGCGGCGTCCGGCGCGGTGGTGGTGCACAGCGTCGCGGTGGCGGCTGAGGGGGCAGTGGCGGAGGGGGGTAATAGGGTTAGTGAGAGAGGAAGGGGGTAGGGGAGAGAGGAAGAAGGAAGAAGAGAGAAGGGGAGGGGATGGTACGGCGGCGGCGTCTGGGCGGCGGCGGCGTTGGGGTGGTGGTGTGGTGGCTGGCCGGCGGTGCCTGGGGGAAGAAGAAGAGAGAAGGAGAAGAGGGTTGGGGGTGAAGGGGGGGCTACGCGACTGATAAGGTTCGCGGGCTGGGGGGTTATATTTTCGAATCCACGCGGCCGCGTGGGGCACGCAGTCGCGTGGTTGGGATGAAAATGGGGGTGATGCGATCGCGTGGGTCGCGCGATCGCATGAGAGGGGGGAAAGAAGGGCGACGCGATCGCATGGGTCGCGCGATCGCGTCGCTGGAATTCGTGCTAAACGCACGACTCCAGCGCCGTTTCAGCGCAACTCTCTGTCTCCTTTTTGGGGTGATATGCAATCCATGCGACGCGATCGCGTCGCTCACGCGGTCGCGTGGGATTGATATTGTGCAAGTGACGCGATCGCATGGGGCATGCGATCGCGTGGGCCAATTTGTGCGAAACGCACAAGGGCCGCACGATTCTAGCCTAACTTTCTATTCATTGGATCCTTACGCCGATATATATATCACACGGCCGCGTGGGTCACGCGGTCGCATGGGTGGTGTTTTTCGCGATATGACGCGATCGCATGGGGCATGCGGTCGCATCGTGCACCCCTTTTTTTTTTATATGTATGAAAAATGCATAATGTAATGACTATCATGAATGCTTATGCATGATTTCAGGTTTAATAAATTAAAATGAAAAAAGGAAAAATGAAAGCAATTAACAGGAAATAAATTGAAAAAGAAGTGACCATACCATGGTGGATTGTCTCCCACCTAGCACTTTTAGTTAAAGTCCTTAAGTTGGACATTGGAAGAGTATCCTGTTATGGTGGCTTATGTTTAAATTCGTCCAAAAATTTCCACCAGTGCTTGGAATGCCAATAGCCTCCGGGGTCCCAAACTAGGCACGTAAAGCTTCTGAGCAGCTTCAAACAGATAATCAGCCTCCCGGGATGACGAATGTCAGAATATAATCCATGATCCCAAGCTGTGTTTTTAGATCCACCTCCGTTTTGATTTGCAAGTTTCCATTCGGGCGGGTTAAAAAGTAGAATCTCACCGTGGTGACCAAACGTTCTCCGTGATCCATGCAATTGAGCATGATACCAATCCGTGTACTTCGAGGTGAAGCGTGGAACCTTATTGAACCTGGTGCACCAGCTCTAAGTACGAGCCAACTCCCTCTTACTCTTAAAGCCGCAGAGAGCTCTAAGTTGGCCATCTGTTTCAAGCAAACCATATTCAAGTGAATAAGTAAAATTATAAGTTAAGGATTGTACCCACTTGAAGCTTGTATTAGGTGGTAATGGCCTTGGAATTGGTGTTTTTGGTGGTTCTGCAAGTTCCGTTTCCTTGTGCTCTTCTGTGAATTCTTCCACTTCCTCGCAAAGATCTTCAATTGTATCTGTATCCTGATCAAAGTCTTCTATGTCTTCCTCATCACTTGAGTCATAGATTGGAGGTTGAGAGAAATCTACCTCCGCATCATCTTCATATTCACTTGGGGAAGATTCTTCGATCTCAGAAAATTCACTTGTGGACGCAAGTTCATCACTAGGAGAACTAGACTTGTGACTATCATCATCAAGGAAATTTGCTTCTTCGATTATTCCGTCTGATTCTTCGTAAACGACTTGCCTTGGAGATTGTACGGTATCCTCCTTAGCATCAACTGTAGCATCTTGGACGGAGTTTTCCTCAATTCTGGATTCCCAAGGAAGTTCAGCATCTCCTAGATCTTCAACCAACTCTTCTTCTTGAACAATGACAAACAATAACCAATAATAAGGCACACGTTAGCAGTTTCCCGGCAACGGCGCCATTTTGACGTTAGGATTTTTGCCAGTAAAGAATTTCATAAAAACAGTTGCGTTGTAGATATAGTCTCTAAACCAACAAAAATCCCTTTGTGCAAATGTTTTGGGTGTCACAAGTAACAAACCCCTTTAGAAATTGTTAACCGAATATTCAAATCTCAGGTCATCTTCTCAAGGAACTGCAAGGAAGTATGTTCTTATTATTGGTTATAAAGGTTGTAATCGGGGTTTAGAAGGTGAGAAGCAAGTAATTTAAATAACGAGTGAATTAAATGGCAATTAAAAATAAATAATAACTGTAGAACAACTTTTGGGCAATATAGGGGAAATTAGAAGTCCAACTTAGTTATCCCTCTCAACAATAATGAAAGTTATATTTTAATTCCACTTGGTCGACCCTTGCCAGGGCAAAGGAAAGTCAAGGGACAATTAAATTGACCCTTGAATCCTAATTATTTCCTAAGAAAAGGTTGGGATTATTTAGGTTCAGCTCAATTAGCAAAATAACGATTATCAATTATGTTGAGTTTAATAACTGTTGAGTTACTGAATTCTTAACCAAGACCAAAAGGGGGAAAATTAAATTGCTGGAATAATGAAAGTATCCTTAGATGGAAAGCAATGGTGACTTAAATCAAAGAGAACAATCATGAACTGAAAATACCTCAATTATCATTAATTCAAATAACTGTCTATAACATGGAATAATTCATAAATCAAATTATAATAATCAATTCAAATGTTGGAATCAAATAAATAAAAGTAAAACTAAAATAAAAGAACATTAAAACCTGGATCCAGAGTTACTCCCAAAATAAGAAGAAGTCCTAAATCCTAAGAGAGAGAGAGAATCTCTCTCTAAACTAAATCTAAATCATGAAAACTAGAAATTGGCGAGCTCTCCCTGAATGGATGCATTCCTCCACTTTATAACCTCTGGTCTATGCTGCCTGTACTTGGATCTGGGCCAAAAAGGGCTTCAGAATTCGCTGGGGTCGTATTCTGTAATTTCTGGTGCGTGGCCTCTGTCACGCGTCCGTGTGGGTCACGCGGTCGCGTCATTTGGAGCTTTTCCTTACCACGCGGTCGCGTCAGTCATGCGACCGCGTCATGTGCGTTCTGCTTAAGGCGTGCGGGCGCGTCAGTCATGTGGCCGCGTCGCTGCTGATTTGTGCTTGGCACGCGATCGCGTCATCCATGCGATCGCGTGGATACCAGTTTCCTTAAAGCTTCGTTTTGCTTTCTCCTTCCATTTTAGTATGTTTCCTTTTTCATCCTTTAAGTCATTCTGCCTTAGAAAATCTGAAACTACTCAACACACTAATCATGGCATCGAATGGAAATAAAGGTAATTAAAATAATTAATTTTAAAGCTTAGAAAACATGTTTTTCATTTACATCACATAGTAAGGAAGGGAAAGTAAAACCATGCAATTAATGTGAATAAGTAGGTGAAGGATTGTATAAATCACTCAAATTAAGCACAAAAGAACTCATGAAATATGGGTTTATCATTTCACCTCTCGGATTCTTCTCTGTGTCACTTGGGAATCCATTTGTGGGTTTGGGAATTTGTTCAGAGAGATACCCCACTTGAGATTCCAACCTCTTGATTGTGTCTCCCTGGTTCTTGAAACTGGCTCGCACTTCCTCCTTGAACACCTTGTTGTCTTGAATCTCCTTACTTATGCCTTCAAGTAGATTCTCAATCCTTGAGATTTTTTCATCAAATGATGATAGGTCAGGCTGAGGTGGGTTATTCTGGCCTTGATATGAATGTGGAGAGGTGTTGTTATGGGAGTGTTGATATGGTCTAGATGTGAAGTGTTGGTGGGCTGCATTGTTTGGATTTGGGCGTCTTTGATCAAGGCTTGGGTCTTGTTGATTTCCCCACCCAAAGTTTGGGTGATTCCTCCATCCAGGGTTGTAGGTCTTGGAGTATGGATCATGGTTTTGCCTAGGTGAATTCCCAATGTAGTTGGCTTGCTCCTGACTACCCTCTGCTTCTTCATTCACTCCTTCTTGGGTTGTTGATGAAGTGGAGATTGCTGCTACTTGGTTCCTCTCCATCTTCTTGGTGAGGTCAGCCAGCTACTGGGTAATGAGCTTATTTTGGGCCAACAGAGCATCTACATTGTTTAGCTCCATTACTCCTCTTGTGTTCCTTCTTTCGGAAGCATAGAAGTAGTCGTTCTCTGCTACTGTTTCAATGACATCTATGGCCTCCTCAATGGTCTTCTTCTTGTTCAAAGATCCTCCGGATGAATGGTCTACGGCCTTCTTTGACTCATAAGAGAGCCCTTCATAGAAAATGTGCAGCTGCACCCATTCATTGAACATATCTGGTGGGCACCTCCTTGTTAGGTCTTTAAACCTCTCCCATGCTTCATATAGAGTCTCACCATCTTGTTGCCTAAAAGTTTGGACCTCATCTCTCAGCCTATTGATTCGTTGAGGAGGGTAAAATCTTGCTAAGAATTTGTTCACCACATCTTCCCAAGTTGTCAAGCTCTCCCTTTGCCTTATCCTTGAGTGAGAATGGAAATAAGAGCAGTCTATAGGCGTCAGGATGAATACCATTAGACTTCACTGTGTCACATATTCTCAGGAAGGTGGTTAGATGTTGATTGGGGTCCTCTTGGACACTTCCTCCGAACGAACAGTTGTTTTGAACAAGGGTGATGAGCTGTGGTTTTAGTTCAAAATTGTTGGCATGGATGGTTGGCTTTTTTGAATGCTACTTCCACAGTTTCCTGGGTTTGGATTGATGTAAGAGCCTAAAACTCTTCTATCCTCCCCAGTATGATTTGCTCGACCTCTTCCGCCATGGTTGTGAGCCTCTTCCTCACGATGGTTTTCCATGTTTTCTTCCATGTTTGGTTCAAAGTATTCTTCAAAGTGTTCCTCCTCTTCTTCAGCACCAACTACACATTTTTCTCTTGCCTCCCTCCTTAGTCTAAGGAAGGTTCTCTCAGGTTCAGAATCAAAGGAAGTTGAAGCCCCGCTTCTTCTCCCTGTTATACAACCAACAAGTACAAGCAAAGAGAATAGGTGCAGAAAGTATATCTGTCAGAATTACTGTTAGTGTGAGTGATGTAATATATCAAACAGTTAGTGGGTTAGTGAGATGAATAGTAAATAACAAAGAAAAAGTAGGGGGAAGGGAAGAAATTAACTAAAACATGAAGTAAATAACTCAAACAGAAAATTAAATCAAACAAAAATAAAATGCTCAATCTAGTTATCCTCCAATCTAGTCATTGTTGATGCACAATCAATCTCCGGCAACGGCGCCATAAACTTGATGCACGGAAAACTTGTTTCATAACAAATTTCCTTCGGCAAGTGTACCGAATTTGTCGTCAAGTAAAAACTCACAATAGAGTGAGGTCGAATCCCATAAGGATTGATTGATCAAGCAACTTTAATTAGAGGAATGTTCTAGTTGAGCGAATCCAGGATTTGAGTTTAGAATTGCAGAAAATAAAATGGCGGGAAGGTAAATGACAGAAAAAGTAAATGCTAGAATTAAAGAACTGAAAGTAAATGACTGAAGTAAATTGCAGAATTGTAAATGGGAATGGGGGAATTGCTCATAAAAGTAAGTAACAGAAAATAAAGAGAATGGGTAAGATCAGAATGATTATACCACATGCATTTCCCAAATCAAGTGTTGAGAGGATTATAATCACATATCCATCCAAACCCAATTTGGTCCAGCATGAGAAAGCATTTCTAGCTTGATCTCTTCATTCCTCTTTCAAGGTTCAGAAGAGATCCAAGTATGAATAGCTTCTTTTCCAAGATAACTACCCAATTGGATGAAGATCGAAAGCTTTCAAGTAAAATCAAGAGAAAAGATAGAAGAAGAATAATGAAAACTAGTATTGATCCATCAAATTACAATAGAGCTCCTTAACCCAATGAAAGGGGTTTAGTTGTTCATAGCTCTGGAAAATGAAAACAAAGATGGAGAATACATGATGATACTAGAAGTGCAGAGAAAGTAAATACAGAGAGTAATTATATGCCAAGAGGCTCCCTATAATTTCCAACTCTCCAAATAATTCAAAGCTACTCCTATATATACTACTCTTCTACTCTTCTAGTTGGTTCTTCAAGTCTTGGGTCTGGGCCTTTGGATCTTGAGTTTAAAGCAATTATCTTCTTCATTGGGCTTGGCTTTACTTGTCGAGAGAAAGTGTGAAGTGGGCAGAGACTTTAGCTCAGGACGTTAGTGGTGTTAACGTTCAGTGAAAATATGGGTTCGAGAACGTTAGTGACATTCAACTTTTTCACTAACGTTCCTTACCCAAGTAAGAGCCACGTTAACCTCAACGTTAGTGGCACAAACGTTGCCACTAACGTTGCCTTTTTGTTCTTCGCGCACATTATTGGGACTCAACTTTCCCAATAACGTTGAGAAGCCTCCCCCTTTCCTACATTAGAGTCCACGTTAACTTAGTTAACGTGGCTCTTTTAACGCAGGCTTGCCAACCTTCGAGAACGTTAGTGACACTTAACATTGTCACTAACGTTCTAATGTGCCCCTTAGCTCCCACGTTAGAGTCTACATTAACTAGGTTAACGTGGCTTCTAACGTGGCCATGCTAGGCATCTCCAATGTTAGTGACAAAGTTGAGTGTCACTAACGTTGGCTCAACATTCCCTTATCCACGTTAGCTTCCACGTTAACTAGGTTAACGTGGCTTCTAACGTGGCCATGCTAGCCATCTCCAAAGTTAGTGACAAAGTTGAGTGTCACTAACGTTGGCTCCATTTCCTTTCTTCCACGTTAGAGTTCACGTTAACTTAGTTAACGTGACTCTTAACGTGGGAAATGATAGCTTCGAGAGCATTATTGGCAATCACTTTTCTCATTAACTTTGCAAGTTACTCCCATTCCTCGTTAGTGTTAACGTTAGTGTAGCTAACGTAGCCACTAATGTGGTTCTTCTTTGCTTCCTTTGTCTTGAAATCAAGCAATAAAGTGCATCAAAGTTCTAGTCCAAGTCATGGGAAATGCAACATCCAATTTGTCCTTAAATTCATGCAAAATCCTCATGAAATCATGTAAAGTGCACAATGTATGCTTGAATCAAGATGTAAGTGAATATCTACCCAAAACTAGCTTATTTCCTAAGGAAATGCATGAAACTAACCTAAAAACAGTAAAGAAAAGGTTAGTGAAACTGGCCAAAATGCCCTGACATCAGAGATTCCCATTTATTTTCTTGCTCATGACTCACAACCCCATAATTCTAACCAATATTGAAGCACATGTTTTCCCATTCCTTGTGAGACGACCCGAGGTTTGAATACTTCGGTTATTTCTATTGGGGTTGAACTTGTGACAACCAAATCCCTCTTCTAAATTTGATGCTCGAGGATTGTCGTTGGTAGAGCTATACTTACAACGCAATTTTATTGAAAGATTCTTTACCGACAATAACCCCATCCATCACCAGGTGACGCATACGCGTGACATGATGCGTATGCGTGAGAAGCAAAACACCAGACGCACGTACGTGTGGCCCATGCGTACGCATCGTAGCTCGCACGTGACCTCATTAAAGTGAAAATGATGGGGCAATTTCTGAGCTCCCCAGGCCCAAATCCAACTAATTCCAGACACTATTTCATGCAGAATCCAAGATGGGTCAAGGGAGAGTCATAGTTGATGTTTTCACCATGCTTTAGTTAGTTTCTAGAGAGAGAAGCTCTCTGTTCTCTCTAGAATTAGGTTAATTTCTCTTAGATCTAAGTTTAATTTCTTATTTCTATCTTGTTTCCATTTTAATTTCTTGTTGTTACATCTATGCTCTCTTAGTTCTCTTGTTAATTTCTCCTTTATGTCATTTTCATGTTGATGCACTTTTGTTGGATTTGGATTTCCTTTTAATGTAATTCATGTTTTCTATTCCCTTGTTGTTTAATTGAATTGTTATTGTTAACTCTTTGCAATTGGTAGTTGTAGATTTACATGTTTTGCAATTTTACCATGCTTTCCTTTTATGCCTTCCAAGTATTTGACAAAATGCTTGGAAGGATGTTAGAGTAGATTTTTATATTGTTGGCTTGGGATGGTAACTTAGGTGAACTTGAGTTGCTAATGTCCAAGTGATTGATGATTGGTGTCCATTGTGTAAGACCCAGAATTTTGAAAAATCTTATTTTGATCAAGTCTCAAATCATATTGTTATTTATAGCCTTAATTTCGGAAATCATTTTATTAAAGATAATTAAGGCAAGTTTTGATTTATTGAATTTGATATAAGTTACGGTTATTATCCAATTTTACAATTATTAGATTATTTTCTATATTTGAATCACATAGTTGGTAGTTGTGAAATAAAAAGGATTTTTATATGATTTTGGACTAAATAATTAGTATTTTAAATATTAATGTTGCTATTTTGGAAAATAGAGAAATTAATTATATTATTTCTAATTTTTAGATTTGGGAATTTTATTGAAAATAATTTGTAAAATTGATGAGAAAATAGTATTTTTCCATATACAATTAGTGTTGGATTTACATTGGGTTTCAATTACTATATTATTCCCAATTTTATGTAAAATTACCATAATGCCCTTAACCCTAATTTTATTCAAAAACCCTAACCCTAAAACTCTAACCCGGTTACCCGGTTTCCCCATCAGCAGCAGATCTCCCCTTCTCTCCAATTTGATGCGCAGCCCTATCCCACACACACTCACGGTTCCCTGAACCAGGGGATAAGAAAGAACGAAAATGGAAAGGAAGGGGGAAAGGGGAAGGAGGTCGCTGCCCAATCTGCGCTGCCATCATCGTTCGTCCATGGAACCAGGAGTCGTGCCTCTGTCACTGAAAGGAGGATGGAGAAGGCGCGATGCTAGAGGAGCGCGACCCGCTGCGTTGTCGTGGGTCCCTCGCCGTCGAGTTCGAAGGAGCAGGGGAGAACGACGTTGGGTTTGAGGGAGGCAGAGGTGGTGTGGTGCGAGGTGGGAGGCGAGCTGTTCGCGTCATCGTTGCTGCGCCGTAGCGCCGCCGCCGCCGTGTCTCTCACTACTATGCGTCGCCGTCGAAGGCAAAGGGAGAGTCGCGATGGAGCTCCGCTTCTGTTTCTCCAGTCGCGCAAGAGGGAGGCGCGCCGTGAGGGAGAGCCGTCACGTTTCTACCGTCGCCGGTTCACACGCCGCCGCTGTGCTCCTTGCCGCAGTGCTGCCGATGGAAGAGGAGGGTTTGCCAGTTCTGCCTCTCACTGCCGCCTCCGTCGGAACTGCCGCCATGGCCGCCGGAGCTCCGGGCTGAGTTTCTGCCACATGAGACCCTGCTGTCGTCGCCGGGAAAGTATGCCGGTAAGGGTTTCAAACTTGGTCTTCGTTTCTTGTGAGATTATGGGAATTTTATTGTCGCGGCATGTTGGTTTCAGTCACCGTTGCCGGAGTCGGGTCGCCGCAGCCGTTGGGGGTGGCTGTTGAGGCTACCGCCCAACTGGTTCAGAGGCCGTTGTTGTTTGGTTCAGCCGTTCTTTCTTAGTTTCAGTAAGTATTCCTGTTTCGAGAGCTCTGCGTTAGTGTTCTGTTCCATGAAATAAAGTAATCGAAATGTTAATGGTTTTAGGAGCTAGAATCCGGTTTGCTTGTGCCGTTTGGGGCTGTTTCTGCTTTTGAGAGTGTAGGCAGAGCCGAGATTTTGATTGCCGGTGATTTTGGGTCGAGATATAAGGAGTTGGTTAATGCGTTTGGGTTATGGTTTGCATTTTGAGGTAGGGGCGCTTTCCGAAAACTAGAGTTTATTATTGGAATTATTACATATGGGTACTGATGTGAGATATGGTGTATTTGGTGATTGTATCTGCCTTATGTATTATTTGACTGACTCGAATGACTATGGATGTTGGTTTGGCTGAATTGTTGTGTGGCTTATGAAATGTAATGTTTGAAGTTGATTCTTTAAAGATTTGAAATGAGTTTAATCCGT
>NC_029794.2:97715512-97717314 GCF_000816755.2 Arachis ipaensis
ATTTGAATTATCGAGAAAAGGATGATTCATGCTTTCGAAATGAATTAATAAAGAGGAAATTGTGATTTAGTCTTGCTTCCTAAGAAAGGCCTTGTGTCTTTTTCAGGAGAAGGTTATTTAGATGAAACTTGTGTTTTAAAGCTATTTGAATGTAAAAAGGGTTTATGCCTTTGAATTTGACTTGGGGGTTTCAATTAAAGAAGTTTCAATGACTTTGAAGAACCTGAATGCCTATTGACAAGTTTCATTTTGAAATGTTTTGAGAAATGTTTTAAGTACTCTTTGAATTCTGAATTCTTGCAAGACTAAAACAATTTTGAACAGTTGAAACGTTCTAGAATTTATCATGGGGGTTGAAGTTGGTTTTGCCTAAGTAAAGGAAACGGCTTTGAAAGAAGTAAATGATTATATGACTCGGTTTGGCTTAGATCCTATTTGCTTACTCAAATCAGAAGGCCAATGTTTTAGTGATTTTAAATGAATTTGGCGAAATGAGTTATGTTATTCTCCCCTAAAGACTTGGGACTCTGCCGAGAAACTTTTGTTATGAAATCCCATTGTTGTATGGGTGATTTTGAATAATTTGAAAGAAATCCTTAACTTGCCATGGTTTTGGAAGTTTTGGAAAGGGAAAGCCGAGAGTGGCTTTGTTTTAAAAAGGGAACTCACTTTGAGTAAATTTGGCTTATGAGCCTGAGATGATTTGAGAAATGAGATCTTTAAAGCCAAGGCTAAAAAGAGTTGAAATTTGATTTCAAAGTGAAATGGCTTGAGAAAAGTGATTTATGGCATAAATGCCGGTTTTATGAATTTGATGATGTTGAATGGTGGAAGTGTTGTTTTGTTGTGAGCCGGAATGGCCATGTATGCTATTGAACTATGGATGATTGCCGAATGAGTTGTGAGCCGTATGGCTGATTATGAATTATGAACTTAAGCCGAAGGGCTGTATTTATTGATAAATTGGCTGGTTCTGGATTGAACCGTGAGCCGGATGGCTGAGATGGATGGTGATCCATGGTTGAGTACGAATGCATGTATGCAATCGAATGAATTGTGAATTTAAGCCGGATGGCTGAGATGAATGTTGTATGCGAGTATGCTTGTGTTTTCTCTCTGGTTTTAAGGGTGACAGGGCACCGATACCCTCTAATGGCGACAGGGCGCAGATACCCTCTAATGGCGACAAGGCGCAGATACCCTCTAATGGCTACAGGGCGCAGATACCCTCTAATGGCAACAGGGCGCAGATACCCCCTAATGGCGATAGGGCGCAGATACCCTCTAATGATAATAAAGCGCAACAGAGAGACTGTGTCCGGGTTAGCTACCGGACACGTCGGGTTGGCTTGGTAACCGACAGATGATATCATCAGCCACTAGGGACAGGCATGCATCATATGCATTTGTGTGACATTGGTTGGGTGTGCATATTATACTTGGTTTGCCTATGTGATTAATTGCTAACTGTTCTACTTGTAATAACTGTTTGTTTATGCTTGAACTTCCTATCTGTGTTTGCATCTGGGACTCTGTTGGATTATGGTGATTGGTTGTTGGTTGGATTGTTTGGGCCTAGGGCCGTGGTTGGAAAGAGATGAACTGATGGTTAATTTCGGTTTTGTGTTTCTGGTTTGGAATAAAATTATGAAAGGCTATTTTGGTTCCGCATAGATAAACCGTTTTGAAAGGCTTTTGAGTTTTTGAGAATTGAACGGTTCTTCTTTCCGAAAAGATTTCCGACTTTACTTTCATTGTAAACCGTTGTTTTTGAAAAGAGGCATAAGACAGTTATGAATCAT
>NC_029794.2:97717410-97788079 GCF_000816755.2 Arachis ipaensis
AAGTATTCTTTGATATAGTCTTGAACTTGTCTTAATGTGCTGTGACTTTTAACTCCGGGTTCCGTGTTCATTCTTAGAGAACTTGTTGATTCAGTTTTCCTCTTATTTGACAGTGATTACAGCTAATTTTGAGATTTTTATAAAAATTGCTGTTGATTAGATACATACTTATCTATATATGAACTTTGAAGATTTCTTATATAGTTTAACAATTATTTACTCCTAATACCTCGACTGTACTTTTACTAGCTTATAGAACTGCACCTACTTAAAATACAAGTTGACTTTCTAGTAACTTTACTATAGTTCCAATGGACATCTTCATTTGATTATGTATTTGGATATTTTTCAAAATTTTGGAAAGGAAAGATTTATCACTTTAGTCCCGGTTGAGTTTCATTTGATAAGCTTTACTTAACTTATTCTGAATTGAGTTTGATTTAGCATGCTATATGGTTTATGCCATTGTTGTTCTTTTAAAAATATTGGACTCATGGCTTTCTTCTTATGAGCGGACTAGAGTCTCTTTTAAGCTTTCCATCTCCATGAATGTCATGCTTGACTTTGTTTTTTAACTAATCTTTTACATCTTGTGAATCTTACCATTGATCTTGGTTTTTCTTTTCTGGTGAAGCTCTTCCTTATATGAGTCAACTTGATTTGTTTCAATTTTGTGCATCGTCTATTCTCTCATTACCTCTACAAGAGTTTTTAGTCAAAGATTTATCATTGAGAAATTACTAATGATTGGGTTGTCTTTTCCTATGACTTTTGTATTCTTTTGAATCAACTGAAAGTTTGTTTGATGTCTCATGCCTAGTGGATATTGTTTGAGCTACCTTGATTTAAGATCTTTTATTGTGTGGCTTGACTCCTTTTAAGTACATTCTAATTTTCGTGAATATCCTTTTGAGATGGTGATTTCAAGTATACTTTTGGAGTCTTGTTTTGAACTTTTAAGGAAGTTTTGAATTCTCTTTGAAGAAATTCTAAATGGAATTTATTTTCTATTGCTCGATTGAGATTGAAACCATTGCTCGATTTTGATGAAGTTAATTTAACGTTGGCATGCGCTATTTTAAATGGAGTTTTGAAAAGCTTCCTTGTTTAGTGGAAACCGGTTCGTTGGTAACGCACCACTTTTTTCCCTTACCAATTTATAAGCAAACTTTTACCTCGGATTTTCTTTTTCTAAAAAGAGTTTAACTTTCTCTTTCGTCCTTGCTATAATTTTTATACACGCTTGTTTGAATATGGACTTTTGGGAATTTTGAATAAGCATTTGATTTCTCTTCCGAGTTTTATGAATTACTTTTGGTTAAGTTATGCACCTAACTATTTTTCTAAAATATTTGATGAAAATATTTTGCTCTTAGCCAAATCTGGGTGCATTTGTTTTTAAAACTCTGCATAATCTACTTCGACATGAAGTTGAATTAGAGCAAAGCCACGTTATTGCTTTTGTTGCCCTCTTGAGGAATGTTTGCTATTGAGCTTTTCTTCTAAATTGCGAAGTGATTTTCCACAAGTTTTCGACTCTTTCATGAACAATGTATTCGGAAGTATTTTAATTGTGCTCGAGTTTTGTGAGCTTTGTCTTGGGTCTGAGATATTCTTTTCTGTAAATCTCATACTTCTTTGGCTCAGCTTGAATTGGTATCAAGCTAATGCGCTGATTTTCTTCTTATTGATCCAATTGAATTTCCTTGATCTAAGGGTTATTTTTTTGGAGTTGTTAATCGATTTATTTCTAGCAAACTTCTCGGCTTTTGAGCACCCTTGTTTATCTGGAATTGGATATATTCTTTCAAATCTATGAGTATTATCCTTGATATTGTTTCTCCTTGCTAGAATCTTGTATCCTTCTGAGTAGACTCGAGAATTGTTTTGATATCACGTGCGATCTGTAGATGTAGTAACGTGATGCGTTAGTTCTTTAAGACGTGATATGTGCATACAAAAGTTGAAACGGTAGGTGTACAACGTTATGAGTTGTGGGTGTTTTGTTCCTTGCGAACGGGTTTGCGGTTGTCAGGCTTGTGATCGAGTATGGGAATTGTAAAGTGCTTGATGGAGTTGGAAAGTTGAAGCCCTGAGGCCGATATGAGATTAGTGTGCGGATGTTAAGCACGTTGTTTTAACCCCATCCTGTTTTATAGCCTTCGATGCTTTGCCCTACTATCACATGATTGACCCATGTTATCTTTTGCTTTGAGCCTACCTAGTAACGTTTGCCTTGCAATCACACTCCTATCTTTGCACCCTTATGCATATGACAATCAAAGTATTTGAAAATCGTATATATATGATTATATTTTGAGATATTTTTGCTTCTTCCGTAAATGTGTTCAAGGGTGAACTGTTATGGAATTTCTTTCATTTTGTATCAATTTTCGAGGGCGAAAATTTTTATAAGGTGGGTAGAATGTAAGACCCAGAATTTTGAAAAGTCTTATTTTGATCAAGTCTCAAATCATATTGTTATTTATAGCCTTAATTTCGGAAATCTTGGGCATTTTATGAAAAATAATTTATGAAATTGATGAGCAAATTGTATTTCCTATATACAATTAGTGTTGGACTTAATTTGGGTTTCAATTACTATATTATTCCCAATTTTATGTGAAATTACCATAATGCCCTTAACCCTAATTTTATTCAAAAACCCTAACCTTAAAACTCTAACCCGGTTACCCGGTTTCCCCATCAGTAGCAGATCTCCCCTTCTCTCCAATTTGATGCGTAGCCCTATCCCACACACACTCACGGTTCCCTGAACCAGGGGTTGAGAAAGAACGAAAATGGAAAGGAAGGGGGAAAGGGGAAGGAGGTCGCTGCCCAATCTGCGCCGCCATCGTCGTTCGTCCATGGAACCGGGAGTCGTGCCTCTGTCACTGAAAGGAGGATGGAGAAGGCGCGATGCTAGAGGAGCGCGACCCGCTGCGTTGCCGTGGGTCCCTCGCCGTCGAGTTCGAAGGAGCAGGGGAGAACGACACTGGGTTTGAGGGAGGCAGAGGTGGTGTGGTGCGAGGTGGGAGGCGAGCTGTTCGCGTCATCATTGCTGCGCCGTAGCGCCGCCGCCGCCGTGTCTCTCACTACTGTGCGTCGCCGTCGAAGGCAAAGGGAGAGTCGCGATGGAGCTCCGCTTCTGTTTCTCCAGTCGCGCAAGAGGGAGGCGCGCCGTGAGGGAGAGCCGTCACGTTTCTACCGTCGCCGGTTCACACGCCGCCGCTGTGCTCCTTGCCGCAGCGCCGCCGCTGGAAGAGGAGGGCTCGCCAGTTCTGCCTCTCACTGCCGCCTCCGTCGGAACTGCCGCCTTGGCCGCCGGAGCTCCGGGCTGAGTTTCTGCCACATGAGACCCTGCTGTCGTCGCTGGGAAAGTATGCCGGTAAGGGTTTCAAACTTGGTCTTCGTTTCTTGTGAGATTATGGGAATCTTATTGTCGCGGCATGTTGGTTTCAGTCATCGTTGCTGGAGTCGGGTCGCCGCAGCCGCTGGGGGTGGCTGTTGAGGCTACTGTCCAACTGGTTCAGAGGCCGTTGCTGTTTGGTTCAGCCGTTCTTTCTTAGTTTCAGTAAGTATTCCTGTTTCGAGAGCTCTGCGTTAGTGTTCTGTTCCATGTAATAAAGTAATCATAATGTTAATGGTTTTAGGAGCTAGAATCCGGTTTGCTTGTGCCGTTTGGGGCTGTTTCTGCTTTTGAGAGTGCGGGCAGAGCCGAGATTTTGATTGCCGGTGATTTCGGGTCGAGATAAAAGGAGTTGGTTAACGCGTTTGGGTTATGGTTTGCATTTTGAGGTAGGGGCGCTTTCCGAAAACTAGAGTTTATTATTGCTTTGGAAATGAGTTAAATCGGTTGATATTGAGTTGATCTTGAAATGGTTTTCTTGAAATATGCCACTGAGGCGACTGTTGAATTTAGCTTGCTTTGAATTGATTTCTGGTTTTGAGCTGTTGAAAAGGAATGAGAAACGGTTTAGTTGGGACCCGAACCGGGTGGCAAAAGTCCAAGTTTTAGGGGAGGTGCTGTCGAAATTTCTATAAAATCTGAGTCTTTGTTGAATGTTGTCTGAAATAATGATGAGTTAAAAGACTTCTACTGTTTTATTCGAATTATCAAGAAAAGGATGATTCATGCTTTCGAAATGAGTTATTAAAGCGGAAATTGTGATTTAGTCTTGCTTCCTAAGAAAGGCCTTGTGTCTTTTTCAGGAGAAGGTTATTTAAATGAAACTTGTGTTTTAAAGCTATTTGAATGTGAAAAGGGTTTATGCCTTTGAATTTGACTTGGGGGTTTCAATTAAAGAAGTTTCAATGACTTTGAAGAACCTGAATGCCTATTGACAAGTTTCATTTTGAAATGTTTTGAGAAATGTTTTAAGTACTCTTTGAATTCTGAATTCTTGCAAGACTAAAACAATTTTGAACAGTTGAAACGTTCTAGAATTTATCATGGGGGTTGAAGTTGGTTTTGCCTAAGTAAAGAAAACGACTTTGAAAGAAGTAAATGATTATATGACTCGGTTTGGCTTAGATCCTATTTGCTTACTCAAATCAGAAGGCCAATGTTTTAGTGATTTTAAATGAATTTGGCGAAATGAGTTATGTTATTCTCCGCTAAAGACTTGGGACTCTGTCGAGAAACTTTTGTTATGAAATCCCATTGTTGTATGGGTGATTTTGAATACTTTGAAATAAATCCTTAACTTGCCATGGTTTTGGAAGTTTTGGAAAGGGAAAGCCGAGAGTGGCTTTGTTTTAAAAAGGGAACTCACTTTGAGTAAATTTGGCTTATGAGCCTGAGATGATTTGAGAGAGTTGAAATTTGATTTCAAAGTGAAATGGCTTGAGAAAAGTGATTTATGGCTTAAATGCCGGTTTTATGAATTTGATGATGTTGAATGGTGGAAGTGTTGTTTTGTTGTGAGCCGGAATGGCCATGTATGCTATTGAACTATGGCTGATTGCCGAATGAGTTGTGAGCCTATGGCTGATTATGAATTATGAACTTAAGCCGAAGGGCTGTATTTATTGATAAATTGGCTGGTTCTGGATTGAACCGTGAGCCGGATGGCTGAGATGGATGGTGATCCATGGTTGAGTACAAATGCATGTATGCAATCGAATGAATTGTGAATTTAAGCCGGATGGCTGAGATTAATGTTGTATGCGAGTATGCTTGTGTTTTCTCTCTGGTTGTAAGGGTGACAGGGCGCAGATACCCTCTAATGGCGACAGGGCGCAGATACCCTCTAATGATAATAAAGCGCAACAGAGAGACTGTGTCCGGGTTAGCTACCGGACACGTCAGGTTGGCTTGGTAACCGACAGATGATATCATCAGCCACTATGTAAGTTGTATGGTATTTATGGATGTATGTTATCGGATGAAAGTATTTTTGGGAGCGGTATTGCGGTTTAAAGTTTCAAACAGGCTCATATTTTAGTATTAAATAGTATAAGTGTCGTCGTAATATCCGAGCTATCAGAGTTGCGCAGCCGGAAGCGTGAGCTTTGGTAGTTAGGGTGTTACACATTGACTCTAGCTTCCACTAAGTTAATAAGTGAGGTGGATAGGACTTATGGATTAGGATTAATGTAGCTCATTTGACTTTTCTTTACTTGTTAAAGGATGACTTAATGGGATTGATCCTTACAATTATCATGTTGTGGTTAGTAATAAGGATAAAGATCCTTAACCATCAACCCTTGCCAAGACCTTTTTATCATTTGAGTTTTATTTACTTTCTTGACTCTTATTCAAAACCAGAAAAAATACTTATCCCATAACCAATAACATGAACACTTCCCTGTGATTCTGATGAGCGGATAATTTATACCCTTTTTGGCATTATTTTTACATAGTTTTTAGTATGTTTTAATTACTTTTTATTATATTTTTATTAGTTTTTATTCAAAAATCACTTTTATGGACTTTACTATAAGTTTGTGTTTTTCTATGATTTCAGGTATTTTCTGGCTGAAATTGAGGGACCTGAGCAAAAATCTAATTCAGAGGCTGAAAAAGGACTGCAGATGCTATTGGATTCTGACTTCCCTGCACACAAAGTGGATTTTCTGGAGCTAAAAAAGCCCAATTGGCGCACTCTCAATTGCGTTGGAAAGTAGACATCCAGCGCTTTCCAGCAATATATAATAGTTTATACTTTGCTTGAGATTTAATGGCCCAAACTGGCGTTCAAATTCAGCCTAAAATATCTTGGCATAAAACGCCCAAACTGGCACCAGAATTGGAGTTAAACACCCAAACTGGCACCAAAGCTGGCGTTTAACTCCAGGAACAGCCCAAGCACACACCAAGTGGGCCCCGAAAGTGGATTTCTGCACTATCTGCACTTAGTTACTCATTTTCTGTAAACCCTAGGTTACTAGCTTAGTATAAAAACTACTTTTAGAGATTTATTTTACGTCTTTTTTAAGTTTTTATCTTTGGAACCATCTTTTGATCATTGTATCACGTTTGGAGGCTGGCCTCACGGCCATGTCTAGACCTTTTTCACTTATGAATTTTCTACGGTGGAGTTTCTACACCCCATAGATTAAGGTGTGGAGCTCTGCTATTCTTTATGAATTAATACAAGTACTATTGTTTTTTTCTTCAATTCACGCCTACTTCTTCTCCAATATATACTCTCATTCTTAATTTAGTTAAGTCAGAATGAAGGGGTGACCTATGACAATCACCCAATCTTCGTTACTCGCTTAGCCAAGATCGCATGCCTGACAACCACAAAGTGATCTACTTGATGTTCAACGTAGTCATTGGACGACAGCTGGAGTATACTCTCTTGGATACCTAATACACGGACCGAGATCGTGAGATTAGTATCTTCGTGGTATAAGCTAGAACCATTGGCAGCATTCCTGAGATCCGAAAAGTCTAAACCTTGTCTGTAGTATTCCAAGTAGGATCTGGAAAGGGATGACTGTAAAGAGCTTCAAACCTGCGAATGTGGGGCGTAAGTGACAGTGTGCAAAAGGGCAATGGTCCTATTCCGACGCTAGCGGGAACCGACAGATGATTAGTCGTGCGGTGACAGCGCATATGGATTTGTTTTCATCCGAGAGGATCATACAGCTTGCCATGGAAGGAGGTAACGCATGGTTGGAAGAAGGCAATAGGAAACCAGAGGTTCAGAAGTAACACAGCATCTCCATACGCTTATTTGAAATTCCCACCAATGAATTACATAAGTATCTCTATCTTATTTTCTGTTTTATTTATAATTTAATTATCAAAACCTCATAACCAATTGAATCTGCCTGACTGAGATTTACAAGGATGACCATAGCTTGCTTCAAGCCGACAATCTTCGTGGGATCGACCCTTACTCACGTAAGGTATTACTTGGACGACCCAGTGCACTTGCTGGTCTGGTACGCAGAGTTGTGAAGTGTTGAGATCATGTTACGCGCACCAAGTTTTTTTGGCGCCGTTGCTAGAAAACAAACAATTCGCGTACCAAGGTTTTGGCACCGTTGCCAGGGATTGTTCGAGTTTGGACAACTGACGGTTCATCTTGTTACTCAGATTAGGTAATTTTATTTTATGTTTAAGCTTTTTACTTTTTATTTTCAAAAAATAAAAAAAAATGTTCTTCAGAATTTTTAAGAACGAATTCTAGAGTTTCAGATGTTATGTGAAGCCTGGCTGGCTGTTAAGCCATGTCTAATCTTTTGGACTGGGGCTCTCACTTATCACTACAGGAGCTTTTTGATTCCTATCAATTTGGCTGTTGTATGTAATGCTCTGCTGAAGCTTGGCTGGCCATTTGGCCATGTCTAATCTTTTGGACCGAATCTTTCACATAAAGCTTGGCTGGCTATTAAGCCATGTCTAAATTTTTGGACCGAAGCTTTAGACTAACATTGCGTGATTCTTGGAATTCTTATTAAAAATTTTGAATTTCTTTTATTTTCTTTTCCAAAATAATTTTCGAAAAATACAAAAAGATTTAATAAAATCATAAAAACCAAAAATATTTTGTGTTTCTTGTTTGAGTCTAGTGTCAAATTTTAAGTTTGGTGTCAATTGCATGCTTTAACTTTTCTTTAATTTTCGAAAAAATATATGCATTATGTTCTTTCTTAATCATCAAATTGTTCTTGATAATTTTCCTTATTTGATCTTTAAATTTTCTTGTTTTGCGTCTTTTCTTGTTTTTCATATGCATTTTCGAATAATTAGTGTCTAAAGTTTAAAAATTTTTAAGTTTGGTGTCTTGCATATCTTGATGTTCATCCTGATCTTCAAAGTGTTCTTGGTGTTCATCTTGACATTCAAAGTGTTCTTGTATGCATCTCTTGTTTTGATCTTAAATTTTTATGTTTTGTGTCATTTTTATGTTTTTCTCTCTCCTCATTAAAAGTTCAAAAATAAAAAAATATCTTTCTCTTATTTCACTCATAAATTTCGAAATTTTGAATTGATTTAGTCAAAAAGTTTTAAAATTTAGTTGTTTCTTGTTAGTCAAGTCAAAATTTCAAATTTAAAAATTATTTCTTCTCAAATCTTTTTCAAAATCAAATCTTTTTCATTTTTTTATATTTTTGAAAATTTTAAAAACTGATTTTCAAAATCTTTTTCTTACTTTTACTTCATGATTTTCGAATTAATTGCTGACATTTAGTGTTTTGAGTCAAAAATTTTCAAGTTGTTACTTGCCTATTAAGAAAGGATCAACCTTTAAATTCTAGAATCATATCTTTTAGTTTCTTGTTAGTCAAGTAATCAACTTTAATTTTCAAAATCAAATCTTTTTAATTTACTTTTCAAATCTTTTTCAAAATAAATTTCAATCATATCTTTTTCAAAATCAAATTCAAAATCTTTTCTAGCTTCTTATCTTTTCAAAATTGATTTTCAAACCTTTTTCAATTAACTACTTGGCTTTTTGTTTGATTTTAAAAGTTTTCTATTTCAATCATATCTTTTTCAAAACCATCTAACTACCTTTCTCTCTCCAATTTTTGAAAATCACTAACTACTTTTTCAAAAATCTTTTTAATTAATTAATTTATTTAGTTTTCAAATTTTATTTTATTCTCCTTGATAAATTTCGAATACTAACCAATAATTAAAATAAAAACAAAAATATTTTCCTTTTATTTTAATTTAAAATTCGAATTCTCTCTCTCATCTCTTTCTATTTATTTATTTATTTACTAACACTTCTCTTCTTCTTATAATTCGAACCCCCTCTCTCTCTCTCTCTCTGTGTTCGAATTCTTCATCTTCTCTCTTCTTTATTCTACCCTTCTATTCTTCTACTCACATAAAGGAATCTCTATAATGTGACATAGAGGATTCCTCTTCTTTTCTGTTCTCTTCTTTTTCATATGAGCAGGAGCAAGGATAAGAACATTCTTATTGAAGCTGATCCAAAACCTGAAAGGACTCTAAAGAGGAAACTAAGAGAAGCTAAAGCACAACACTCTGGAGAGGACCTGACAGAATTTTTTGAAAAAGAAGAAGAGATGGCCGAATCCAACAACAATGGTGGAGATGCAAGGAAGATGCTTGGTGACTTTATTACACCCTCTTCTGTCTTCTGCGGAAGGAGCATCTCAATTCCTACAATTGGAGCAAACAATTTTGAGCTTAAGCCTCAATTAGTTTCTCTGATGCGGCAGAATTACAAGTTTTATGGACTTCCATTGGAAGATCCTCATCAGTTCTTAGCTGAATTCTTACAAATCTGTGACACTATCAAGACCAATGGGGTTAATCCTGAGGTCTACAGACTTATGCTTTTCCCCTTTGCTGTAAGAGACAGAGCTAGGACATGGTTGGATTCACAACCTAAAGAAAGCCTGAACTCTTGGGAAAAGTTGGTCAATGCCTTCTTGGCCAAATTCTTTCCACCTCAAAAGTTGAGTAAGCTTAGAGTACCAGTCTAAACCTTCAGACAAAAGGAAGGTAAATCCCTCTATGAAGCTTGGGAAAGATACAAGCAATTAATCAGAAGGTATCCTTCTGACATGTTTTTAGAATGGAGCATCATATGTATACTCTATGATGGTCTGTCTGAACTATCCAAGATGTCATTGGACCACTCTGCAGGAGGATCTCTTCATCTGAAAAAGACGCCTGCAGAAGCCCAGAAACTCATTGAAATGGTTGCAAAAAACCAGTTCATGTACACTTCTGAAAGGAATCCTGTGAATAATAGGACAACTCAGAAGAAAGGAGTTCTTGAGATTGATACTCTGAATGCAATATTGGCTCAGAACAAAATATTGACTCAGCAAGACAATATGATTTCTCAGAGTCTATCTGGAATGCAAGCTGCATCAGGCAGTACTAAGGAGGCTTTCTCTGAAGAAGAAGCCTATGATCCTGAGAATCCTGCAATGGCAGAGGTGAATTACATGGGAGAATCCTATGGAAATACCTATAATCCTTCATGGAGAAATCATCCAAATTTCTCATGGAAGGATCAACAGAAGCCTAATCAAAGCTTCAGTAACAATAATGGTGGGAGAAATAGGTTTGGTAATAGCAAACCTTTTCCATGATCTTCTCAACAATAGATAGAGAATTCTAAGCAGAGCCACTCTGACTTAGCAATTGTAGTCTCTGATCTATCTAAGACCACTCTCAGCTTCATGACTGAAGCAAGGTCCTCCATTAGAAATTTGGAGGCACAAGTGGGTCAGCTGAGTAAGAAAGTTAATGAACTCCCTCCCAGTACTCTCCCAAGCAATACAGAAGAAAATCCAAAAAGAGAGTGCAAGGCCATAAACATGTCCCACACGGCCAAACCTGTAGAGGAGGGAAAGGCAGTGATTTCCAGTGAGGAAAACCTCAATGGACGTCCACTGACCTCCAAGGAGTTCCCTAATGAGGAATCAAAGGAATCTAAGGCTCATATAGAGACCATAGAGATTCTACTGAACTTACTATTGCCATTGATGAGCTCTGATGAGTATTCTTCCTCTGAAGAGGATGAAGATATTGCTGAAGAGCAAGTTGCTCAGTATTTAGGAGCAATCATGAAGCTGAATGCCAAGTTATTTGGTAATGAGACTTGGAAGGATGAACCCCCAATGCTCATCAATGAACTGAATGATCTGGTTCAACTGAAATTACCTCAGAAGAAACAGGATCCTGGAAAGTTCTTAATACCTTGTACCATAGGAACCATGACCTTTAAGAAGGCTTTGTGTGACCTTGGGTCAAGTATAAACCTCATGCCCCTCTTTATAATGGAGAAACTAGGGATCTTTGAGGTGCAAGTTACAAGAATCTCACTAGAGATGGCAGACAATTCAAGGAAACAGGCTTATGTACTTGTAGAGGATGTCTTGGTGAAGGTTGAAGGCCTGTACATCCCTGCTGATTCCATAATCCTAGACACTGGGAAGGAAGAGGATGAATCTATCATCCTAGGAAGACCCTTCCTAGCCATAGCAAGAGCTGTGATTGATGTGGACAGAGGAAAGCTAGTCCTTCAATTGAATGAGGACTACCTTGTGTTTAAGGCTCAAGGATCTTCTTCTGTAACCATGGAGAGGAAGCATGAAAAGTTTCTCTCAACACAGAGTCAAATAGAGCTCCCACACTCAACTTCTAAGTTTGGTGTTGGGAGGCCAACATCAAGCTCTGAGTCTCTGTAAAGCTCTCTAAGAGCTCACTGTCAAGCTATTGACATTAAAGAAGCGCTTGTTGGGAATCAACCCAATGTTATTTAATTATATTTATTTTATTTTCCATTGTCACTTTATGTTTTCTTAGGTTGATGATCATGAGAAGTCACAAAAACAACTAAAAAATCAAAAACAGAATGAAAAATAGCATTAAAAATAGCACACACTGGAGGACAGACTTACTGGCGTTTAAACGCCAGTAAGGATAGCAGAATGGGCGTTTAACGCCCAGCCTGGCAGCACTATGGGCGTTAAACGCCAAAATGGGCAGTACTCTGGGTGTTTAACGCCAGAAAGGGCTGTCTGGCATCTGGCTGGCGTTTAACGCCAGGAAAGGTAGCAGAGCTGGCGTTTAATGCCAGATTTGGCATAGAATGGGCGTTTGAATGCCAGAATGGTGCAGGGACTCAAATTCCTTGACACCTCAAGATCTGTGGACCCCACAGGATCCCCAACTACCCCGTCTCTTCTTCTCTTCTCTTCACACCTTTCCATAACACTTTTCCCCAAACACCCTTGACCAATCCCATCAAAACCTCTTCCCCATACACCCCTCACCTATCAAATCCTACCCTCTTCCCAACAATCTCTTCACCACTCACATCCATCCATCATTAAACCCCACCTACCTCACCATTCAAATTCAAACCATTTCCCTCCCAAACCCAACCCACTCTCCCTTACCCTATAAATACCCCTCCTTACCACCTTCATCTTCACACAACATACACAATACTACCCCCTTGGCCGAACCCAAACCACTACTCCATCTCTTCTATTTCTTCTTCTTCTATTCCTTTCTTTCTTCTTTTGCTCAAGAACGAGCAAACCTTTTAAGTTTTGTGTGGGAAAATCTAAGCTTTTTGTTTTTCCATAACCATTAATGGCACCTTTTAATTTCCTTGTTCTTATTTTTCTGTTTTTTCGAAAATTATGCTTTATGTTTTATCTATGTTTGTGTCTTTATTACATGATCATTAGTGTCTAGTGTCTATGTCTTAAAGCTATGAATGTCCTATAAATCCTTCACCTTTCTTAAATGAAAAATGTTTTTAATTGCAAAAGAAAAAGAAGTACATGAATTTCGAATTACATCTTGGAATTAATCTAATTATTTTGATGTGGTGGCAACACTTTTTATTTTCTGAATGAATGCTTGAACAGTGCATATTTTTGATACTGTTGTTTATGAATGTTAAAATTGTTGGCTCTTGAAAGAATAATGAAAAAGGAGAAATGTTATTAATAATCTGAAAAATCATAAAAATGATTCTTGAAGCAAGAAAAAGCAGTGAAGAACAAAGCTTGCAAAAAAAAATGGCAAAAAAAAAATATAAAGAAAAAGAAAAGAAAGAAAAAGAAAAAGCAAGCAGAAAAAGCCAATAGCCCTTTAAACCAAAAGGCAAGGGTAAAAAGGATCCAAGGCTTTGAGCATTAATGGATAGAAGGGCCCAAAGGAATAAAATCTTGGCCTAAGTGGCTAAACCAAGCTGTCCCTAACCATGTGCTTGTAGCGTGAAAGTGTCAAGTGAAAAGCTTGAGACTGAGCGGTTAAAGTCATGGTCCAAAGGAAAAAGAGTGTGCTTAAGAGCTCTGGACACCTCTAACTGGGGACTCTAGCAAAGCTGAGTCACAATTTGAAAAGGTTCACCTAGTTATATGTCTGTGGCATTTATGTATCCGGTGGTAATACTGGAAAACAAAATGCTTAGGGTCACGGCCAAGACTCATAAAGTAGCTGTGTTCAAGAATCAACATACTGAACTAGGAGAATCAATAACACTATCTGAATTCTGAGTTCCTATAGATGCCAATCATTCTGAACTTCAAAGGATAAAGTGAGATGCCAAAACTATTCAGAAGCAAAAGACCACTAGCCCCGCTCATCTAATTGGAAATGAGCTTCATTGATATTTGGAATTCATTGTATATTTTCCTCTTTTTATCCTATTTTATTTTTTAGTTTCTTGGGGACAAGCAACGATTTAAGTTTGGTGTTGTGACGAGCGGATAATTTATACCCTTTTTGGCATTGTTTTTACATAGTTTTTAGTATATTTTAATTACTTTTATTATATTTTTATTATTTTTTATTCAAAAATCACTTTTCTGGACTTTACTATGAGTTTGTGTGTTTTTCTGTGATTTCAGGTATTTTCTGGATGAAATTGAGGGACCTGAGCAAAAATCTGATTCAGAGGCTGAAAAAGGACTGCAAATGCTATTGGATTCTGACCTCCCTGCACTCGAAGTGGATTTTCTCGAGCTATAGAAGCCCAATTGGCACGCTCTCAATTGCGTTGGAAAGTAGACATCCTGGGCTTTCTAGCAATATATAATAGTTCATACTTTGCCCATGATTTGATGGCCCAAATTGGCATTCAAAGTCAGCCTAAAATATCTTGGCGTAAAACACCCAAACTGGCACCAGAATTGGAGTTAAACGCCCAAACTGGCACCAAAGCTGGCGTTTAACTCCAGGAAAAGCCTAATCACGAAAAAGCTTCAATGCTCAGCCTAAGCACACACCGCGTGGGCCCTGGAAGTGAATTTCTGCACTATCTGCACTTAGTTACTCATTTTCTGTAAACCCTAGGTTACTAGCTTAGTATAAAAATTACTTTTAGAAATTTATTTTACGTCTTTTTTAAGTTTTTATCTTTGGAACCATCTTTTGATCATTGTATCATGTTTGGAGGCTGGCCTCACAGCCATGCCTAGACCTTTTTCACTTATGTATTTTCTACAGTGGAGTTTCTACACCCCATAGATTAAGGTGTGGAGCTTTGCTGTTCTTTATGAATTAATACAAGTACTATTGTTTTTGTATTCAATTCACGCCTACTTCTTCTCCAAGATATACTCTCGTTCTTAATTCAGTTAAGTCATAATGAAGGGGTGGCCCGTGACAATCACCCAATCTTCGTTACTCGCTTAGCCAAGATCGCGTGCCTGACAACCACAAAGCGATCTACATGATGTTCAACATAGTCATTGGACAATAGATGGAGTATACTCTCTTGGATATCTAATACACGGACCGAGTTCGTGAGATTAGTATCTTCGTGGTATAGGCTAGAACTATTGGCAGCATTCCTGAGATACGAAAAGTCTAAACCTTATCTGTGGTATTCCGAGTAGGATCTGGGAAGGGATGACTGTAAAGAGCTTCAAACCTGCGAATGTGGGGCGCAAGTGATAGTGTGCAAAAGGACAATGGTCCTATTCCGACGCTAGCAGGAACCTACAGATGATTAGCCGTGCGGTGATAGCGCATATGGATTTGTTTTCATCCGAGAGGATCATACAGCTTGCCATGGAAGGAGGTAACGCATGGTTGGAAGAAGGCAATAGGAAAGTAGAGGTTCAGAAGTAACAAAGCATCTCTATACGCTTATCTAAAATTCCCACCAATAAATTACATAAATATCTCTATCTTTTTTTCTGTTTTATTTATAATTTAGTTATCAAAACCTCATAACCAATTGAATCCGCCTGACTGAGATTTACAAGGATGACCATAACTTGCTTCAAGCCGAAAATCTCCGTGGGATCGACCCTTACTCACGTAAGGTATTACTTGGACGACCCAGTGCACTTTCTGGTCAGTTACGCAGAGTTGTGAAGAAGTGTTGAGATCACGTTACGCGCACCAAGTTTTTTTGGCGCCGTTGCTAGAGAACAAACAATTCGCGTACCAGACACCTTGAGAGACGACCCAAGGTTTAAATACTTCGGTTATTTTTTTTGGGGTTTGTACTTGTGACAACCAAATTAAATTTTGATTAAGGATTGTTGTTGGTTTAGAACTATACTTGCAACGAGATTTCATTGAGAAATTCTTTACCGACAATTTTCCTATATCAAAATTTGGCGCCGTTGCCGAGGAATTGTAAATGTGTGCCTTGTTATTGGTTATTGTACATATGTTAATATTGTGAATAGCTTGATTTTTGGATTGCTTGTTAGTTTTTGCTAGTTTTAGGACTTTGTTTCATTACTTATTGTTAGCTTTTGTCTTTATTTTCTCTTTTCACTATGAATTCTCATTCATTTGGCTATGAGTTTGGTTATAATTATATTGTAGGAACTGGAGATTACAATGAAGATATGCATCAAGGATTTGGGAATCAAAGATGGGAGGAGCTTCAAGGGATTCACCAACTGATGGGTTGGAAATCGGATTCCATACCAAAACTCATCGGCAAGTGTACCAGGTCGCATCAAGTAGTAATTACTCACATGAGTGAGGTTGATCCTACAGGGATCGATGGATTGAGCAATTTTAGTTAGTGATTACTCACATGAGTGAGTGAAACTTGAATAACAGAAGCTAAATTGCATGAAAGTAAAAGGGAGAGGGGAAATTGACAGAAAAATAAAGTGTAAAAGAGTAAATTGCATGAAACTTAAAGTGCAAGAAAGTAAAAGATCTAAAACATAAAGTGCAAGTAATGTAAATAACTGAAACTTAGATTGCAAGAAATGTAAATGGATGAAGCTTAAAGTGCAAGGAAACTAAATGAATGAATCTAAATTGCTGAGAAATGTAAATTACTTGAAGATTAAAAGGGGTTTGGGTGTTGGGATTTAGAATTCAACAGGAAAATGTAAAATGTAATCAATCAGAGAAGTGGAGGATGAAATGAGTTGCAAAAGTTCTAAACAGAATTAGAAAATTTCTTGAAGAAGTAAAATAGAAAGGAAACTTAGCTCAATTATGAAATCTAAAAGAAAAATTGAAGATCTAAGAGGAGCAATGAGATTAGAACACAGATCTAGATCTCAATTACACCCTTGATCAAATAGAAAATAAATTGCAGAAGAAAATGAAATTAAAAAAACAGCAGAGAAGATTAAAACCCAATCCTTAGATCAATTGAGAGGAAGAGTGGAAGATGATTCTCAGAATTTGAATCAATGGAGCTCTTTAATCTCAATTCAAGATCCAAAACAGAAAAACAAAAGTTTCAGAAGAAGAAAAATAAAAGCAGCGAATGAAATTAGATCTAATTTCTTAATTCTCATAATTATGCAGAAGAAGAACAAAGGTGAATCTTAGATAAAAAATTGAAACAGAATTTCTTCAATCTCAGTCCAAAATTCAATATAGAAAATAGAAGTTGCCAAAACAAGAACAATCAGTAAGAAAACTCAGATCTCAATCCCAATTCCCAAAATCAAAATGAAAGCTAAAGTGAAAACTAAAATTGAGCTAAAAGGTAAAATGTAAAAAGTGAGCAAAAGAAGGTAAAACTAAAAAAATGAAAAGAAGGGTTCTCTACAAATCAAAATAACTCTTATTTATACACTTTCTAATTTTGATCTTCAGACTTGGAGTGGACTTTTCAAATTGGTGAAGAAGTGGATCCAAATTGGCTTTTGATTGAAATTGGACTCCTGGGCCACCTCCAGTGGAGCGCTCAGTGAATTAAAGTAACGCAACGCTCAATGGCCTTCTCTCAGGCTTCGAACCAAGCCTCCTTCATAGCGCTACGTGAAGAACTCCAACTTAGCGCTGCTTTTGCTTGAGTGGGTCTCTCTTTCGAACTTGGCCATTTCAATTTGGCCAATTTCCTTAGGCAATAGTGCTCAATTGGTGAAGAGAGCGTAGTGCTACCTTTGTTGGAGTGAGGCTCCCAGTTTCGAGCCCTGGTGACTTCAACTGTGCCCATTTATTTGTTAAGCATAGCGCTCAGTGAACTAAGTTCACGTAGCGCCCTTTCTTTCTTGCGCTTGTCCCCATTTCGAACCTTGGTGAAGCCCTTTGGCTGTGTTGTGCCTTGATTTCTTTGCATGAAGGCCACGAAAAAGGCAACTAAGTCAATGTAGCGCCCTTGCTTTCTTTGGTTCCTTGTGGTGCTCAGTTGACAAACATAACGTAGCGCTATGCTTGATTGTTTTTTTGGTGGGAGCTGGTGCTCCGACTAGTGTTCAAAGAGTGAACGCTCCGCTCGAATATAGAGCGCTATGCTTGGTTCCTTTGAATGCTACACTTTTGTATCTTGGGCCACGCTTGGTTGAGCAGGCTTTCCTTGTTCTTTCTTTTCTTCACCTACAAGTAATGAAAACAACCAATCAAAGCGTCACCAAATTCACAAGATTTATAAATCATTCAAAAACCAACTAATTCTAGCTTAAACCTCATGATTTTATGTTAAATAAAGGATGGTTGATTGATTTAACATAATCATGCAAACCTTCTCCAAATCACTTACTTATAATGCAAGAAAGCACATAAAACCTAATGAAACAAGTGAAAAATGCTTGAAAAGCTAGCATAAGATGACTTGTCATCACAACACCAAACTTAAATCTTGCTTGTCCCCAAGCAAGCACTCAATCATAAGAAGAAATGAAATGAAACAGAGAAGCATACATGTCCTTATTTAGCAGATAATTGAACTTAGTTCATGGGGTTTTATGCAGACAAATGCAGCTCAATTATTCTTTGCTATCTAATATGAAATGTTTCCTTGATGGCTTACTAGAGTTGCTGCTATATTGCCTTGTTGTTTGATTGATCCCTTGCTAGCTTTTTCTTTCTTTCTTTTGCTTTAGAAAGCTTATTTCTTAATGAAAGCTTGGTGGCAAGTGCTGCAGCAGCCTTTTGGCTTAGTTTTGCTCAACACTTCTTCACCATAGACACATGGCTCACAATTTCTTCCTAGGAACATTGATGCCCAGCATCTCTTTGGATTACTAAAAGCTTTATAACTAGGTTGCTCTTGATAGTGGACTTTCAGTTGGCAATCCCAAATTAGTTAATCCAAGTGGCCAAGTTTTAAAATACTCCTCAGAACCTAATTGTCCAAGCATATCCTAGTACAAGAACACCACATGCATATGTCCTAAGGTCCAAGCTATTGGTGTCTAGCCTTATTGTTTGTTTCTTTGCCAATTCTTGGCTTTTCTCTTTCTTTTTCTTCTTATTTTGCTTCATTCTAAAGGGATATTCATTGATAAAGAAGCTTCATAGCAGTAATCTAATTCACACTATAAAGAACATATTATTATGTAGATTTTATTATTGAGCTATTCATTAAATCAAACAAGTACCACCATTGAATTTCATTCTAATTTCTACAACATTGGACAATCACTTTATTGTTTCAAACATTTTTCTTTTATTTATGCAGAAGAGAACAAAACAAAATTTAAGCTAATAAGTTATGACAAGCATACTATGCAGGCTTGCATTCTTAGCAAACATTTACACTTACACCTAATTGAACACTTCAGCAAGACATATAGGAATCCCCAAGTTAAAATACTTCAAGGCAACAAGGATTAAGTGTCAATATAACCTGTTGGGAATGTCTCTCAGCTTTTCCTTCTGTCATCATTATTTCTCTTTGTTGTTTCTCCTTTTGATGATGATGTAGAACCCTTTCACAGATTGAATGTTTTCCTGCATAATCCTTAAAAATTACTTGTTTCTCAAGCCTTTAGGCAACTAGTTAGTATACAAGATTTACTTGTAGGCTTTTGAACTTATTTTTGGTGTGTGAACACCAAACTTAGTTCCTTGCCAATGTTTCTTATATAACCAGTCAACCATTTAAATGAAACCTTGTGCCTTTGCTGAAGGTTACAAAACTAAAAACTAGAAAACAGACAATGGCTAAGTAGTTTTTCTAATTGCTTGGAGCTAGCAACTATTTATGCAGAAGGTAAAAATGTGTTTTCAAATGAGATTTTTTGTGGAACACCAAACTTAGCATCCTTCATTCTCTCTTAAATTATTTTGGTGTGCAACACCAAACTTAGCTCCTTGCAATACAGATAAAGCCACTCAACCTTTTTATTGAAATGGTTAGGAAAAAAGAACTACCTCTGGTTGGGTTGCGTACCAACAAGCGCTCTTTTAATGTCACTAGCTTGACATCTTGTTCTTTGATCATTGAGGCTGAAACTCATAGTGCCTTAGCTTCTCTCCTCTTACTGTGAACGTCCTTCCGGTCTCCTCTTTGATGATCTTTAGGTGTTCAAGTGAAAGGATCCGGTTCACAGTATAATACTCAGATAATTGTGGAGACACCTTCATTGGTTGGGTGTTTAACATCACTTTATCCCCTGGTGAGAAGCCTTCAGTGGGAATTTTCTTGTTGCTCCACCCTTTTGGCCTCTTCTTCTTTTCTTTCTCAGAAGATAATTCATGCCTTGGTGGTTCTTTATCTGGGGTGTTGAGGTTCTCATCTGGGGGTTTTGGATCTAGTTCCTCCTTGATTTCTTTGGTCTGTTGCACCATCTCTACTTCTTTCAGGCATGGATTTAGAAGTCTTAGAGTTAACTCATTGAATGCCTCCTTCAAGCCTTGATCTCTGGCCTTATCCTTCATACAATCTTCTTCTTGAGTGGGCTCATGCAGGGTTTTAAAAACATGGAATGCTAGGTGCTCGTCATGCACTCTCAGCAGCAGTTCTCCTTTTTCAACATCTATCAATGCTCTGCCCGTAGCCAGGAAAGGCCTCCCCAGGATGATGGGAGTGTTAGGGTCTTCCTCTATATCCCGGATGAAAAAATCAGCTGGGAGAAGGAATTTCCCCACTTTTTCCAGCACATTCTCTACAACTCCAAGTGCTTGCTGAATGGACTTGTCAGCCATTTGAAGAAGTATTCGTGTGGATTTCAGCTCGAAAATTTGGAGTTTCCTCATTAGAGACAAAGGCATCAAGTTTATTTTGCACCAAGATCACAGAATGACTTCTCAATTGTTATGTTTCCTATGGTGCAAGGTATATAAAAACTCCCAGGATCATCTTTCTTCTCTGGCAACTCTCTTTGGAGAATAGCACTACATTCCATTGTCATCTCAATAATTTGTCCTTCTTTTAGGGATTTTTTCTTTATCAGCACTTCCTTCATAAATTTGGCATACAATGGCATATGTTCAAGTGCTTCTAAGAAAGGAATATTGATGCTGAGTGTCTTGAATATGTCCAGGAACTTTGAGTATTGCTTATCCTCGTTTTCTTTTTCGAACCTCTGAGGGTATGGAAGTTTGGGGACATATGGCTTCACCCCTTCCTTCTTCTCTTGTAGCTGTGGCTCAAGGATGTTCTTGTCTCCCTTTGAGATTTGTGCCTTTTTGGTTTTCTGATCCTCTTCACTTCTCCCCTCTATCTCTCCTTGTGGAACTTCTCTGTTGTGTTTTTCCTGATTGATGGCTTCCTTCTTCATAGTCTTCTCACTTCCCACTATGATTGCCTTACACTCCTCCCACTTTGTAGCCTTTCCTTTGTCCCTTGGGTGTTCTTCAGTGGCATTTGGGAAGGTATTTGCTCTCTTCTCACCCATTTCTGAAATTTGCTTAGCCATTTGCTCCATATGCCTCTCAAGATTTCTTATTGAAGCTTCTTGGTTTTTGCTTGTTATGGCTTGATCTTTTCTTGCTGCTTCTTGATCTTGTCTAGCCATCTCTTGAGTTTTGATGAGTTTCTCCATTAATATCTCTAGACTAGAGATTCTTTGAGAGTCTGGATTTGGTTGTGGTTGTGTGAGATGAGATGGTTGTTGTTGAAGGTTGTTTGAATTATCTACGGGGATATTTTGTGGGTAGAATGTGGATGTGGAAAAGTTATTTTGGTGGTTTTGTGAGTTATTATGGGGTTGGTGGTATGTGTTTTGTGGGTTTTTGAATTGGTTAGTATTATTGGATGAATGGCTTTGGTTGTTTGTGTTGATGAGGCTGCTATAGTTGAGGTCCCTTTGTCCTTGATTCTGGTGCTCACCCCACCTTAAGTTAGAATGATTCCTCTAGGATGGGTTGTGTGTGTCAACATGGAAGTTGTGTTGGAACGAACTTGAGGTGTTATTCATATGTTGCACCTGCTCAGGGCTTTGTTGCTCATAATTGAATGTCCCGAAACCTTCTTCAGATTGCTTCCACCCATGTGAGGTTTGAGATTGGCCTTGTGTATTTACTGCAGAAATTTGCAGTCCATCAATTTTCTTGGCCATCAATTCCATTTGTTGCTGAAGTTTTTGATGCATCTGTTTGTTTTGTGCTAAGAGAGTGTCAACACCTTCAAACTCCAAGATACCTTTCTTGGGAGTTGGTTGGCGTTGCCTTTGATGAGCAAAGAAGTATTCATTGTTTGCCACCATGTCTATGAGGTTTTGGGCTTCCTCTGCTGTCTTCATTAATTGCAAAGAACCTCCTACTGAATGGTCTAGTGCTTCCTGAGCTTTCAGAGTCAATCCTTCATAGAAATTCTGAAGTATGTCCCATTTATTGAACATTTCAGGGGGACATTTTCTAATCAAGGCCTTGTATCTCTCCCATGCCTCATAGAGGGACTCTCCATCCATTTGTGTGAAGGTTTGCACTTCTGTCTTCAATCTAATGATCCTCTGAGGTGGGTAGAATTTGGCTAGGAATTTTCTCACTAAGTCTTCCCAATTATTGATGCTTTCTTTGGAAAATGTCTCTAGCCATTGAGAGGCCTTATCCTTCAAAGAGAATGGAAATAGCAGCAGCTTGTAGATGTCTGGATGCACACCACTTGTTTTGACAGTTTCACAAATCCTGAGGAAGATGGATAAGTGTTGGTTTGGATCTTCAAGTGGACCTCCTCTATAGGAGCAATTGTTCTGCACCAGAGTAATAAGTTGAGGCTTCAACTCAAAGTTATTTGCATGAACGTTGGGAGTGAGTATGCTACTCCCACAGTTTCTTGCATTGGGGATAATGTAAGAGGCCAACACCCTCCTTGCAGGTTGAGCATTGTTGGTTACTTCTGCCTCATCCTCCATGACTTGCACAATCACAAACAAACCAAATGAAAATGGACATTTTAATGCTAGAATGTGGTTAGAGGGTTAGATGACACAATGTGTCAAACAGTTAATATGCTTAAAAGAAAACAAAAGAAAAATGCTTAATCTAGATTATCACCTTACATAATCATTGTCAGTATAAATCAATCCCCGGCAACGGCGCCAAAAACTTGATGGGTTGGAAATCGGATTCCACACCAAAACTCACCGGCAAGTGTACCGGGTCGCATCAAGTAGTAATTACTCACATGAGTGAGGTCGATCCCACAGGGATTGATGGATTGAGCAATTTTAGTTAGGTGATGAATTTAGTTAAGCAAACAGTTGATGATTTGAGTGAAACTTGAATAATAGAAGCTAAATTGCATGAGAGTAAAAGGGAAAGGGGAAATTGACAGAAAAATAAAGTGCAGAAGAGTAAATTGCATGAAATTTAAAGTGCAAGAAAGTAAAAGATCTAAAACTTAAAGTGCAAGTAATGTAAATGACTGAAACTTAGATTGCAAGAAATGTAAATGGATGAAGCTTAAAGTGCAAGGAAACTAAATGAATAAATCTAAATTGCTGAGAAATGTAAATTGCTTGAAAATTAAAAGGGGTTTGGGTGTTGGGATTTAGAATTCAATAGGAAAATGTAAAATGCAATCAATCAGAGAAGTAGAGGATGAAATAAGTTGCAAAAGATCTAAACAGAATTAGAAAATTTCTTGAAGAAGTAAAACAGAAAGGAAACTTAGCTCAATTATGAAATCTAAAAGAAAAATTGAAGATCTAAGAGGAGCAATGAGATTAGAACACAGATCTAGATCTCAATTACACCGTTGATTAAATAGAAAATAAATTGCAGAAGAAAATGAAATTGAAAAAACAGCAAAGAAGATTAAAACCCAATCCTTAGATCAATTGAGAGGAAGAGTGGAAGATGATTCTCAGAATTTGAATCAATGGAGCTCTTCAATCTAAATTCAAGATCCAAAACAGAAAAGTAAAAGTTACAGAAGAAGAAAAATGAAAGCAGCGAATGAAATTAGATCCAATTTGTTAATTCTCAGAATTATACAGAAGAAGAACAAAGATGAATCTCATATCAAAAATTGAAACAGAATTTCTTTAATCTCAGTCCAAAATTCAAAACAGAAAATAGAAGTTGCCAAAACAAGAACAATCCAAAAGAAAACTCAGATCTCAATCCCAATTCCCAAAATCAAAATGAAAGCTAAAGTGAAAACTAAAATTGAGCTGAAAGGTAAAATGTAAAAAGTGAGCAAAAGAAGGTAAAACTAAAAAAATGAAAAGAAGGGTTCTCTACAAATCAAACTAACTCCTATTTATACACTTTCTAATTTTGATCTTCAGACTTGGAGTGGGCTTTTCAAATTGGTAAAGAAGTGGATCTAAATTGGCTTTTGATTGAAATTAGACTCCTGGGCTACCTCCAGTGGAGCGCTCAGTGAATTAAATTAACGCAGCGCTCAATGGCCTTCTCCCAGGCTTCAAACGAAGCCTCCTTCATAGCGCTACGTGAAGAACTCCAACGTAGCACTGCTTTTGCTTGAGTGGGTCTCTCTTTCGAACCTTGGCCATTTCAATTTGGCCAATTTCCTTAGGCAATAGTGCTCAGTTGGTGAAAAGAGCGTAGTGCTACCTTTGTTGGAGTGAGGCTCCCACTTTCGAGCCCTGGTGGCTTCAACTGTGCCTATTTCTTTGTTAAGCATAGCACTCAGTGAACTAAGTTCACGTAGCGCCCTTTCTTTCATGCGCTTGTCCCCATTTCGAACCTTGGTGAAGCCCTTTGGCTGTGTTGTGCCTTGATTTCTTTGCATGAAGGCCACGAAAAAGGAAACTAAGTTAACGTAGCGCCCTTGCTTTCTTTGGTTCCTTGTGGCGCTCAGTTGACAAACATAACATAGCGCTATGCTTGATTGTTTCTTGGTGGGAGCTGATGCTCCAACTAGCATTCAAAGAGTGAACGCTCCGCTCGAATATAGAGCACTATGCTTGGTTCCTTTGAATGCTACACTTTTGTATCTTGGGCCACGCTTGGTTGAGCACGCTTTCCTTGTTCTTTCTTTTCTTCACCTACAAGTAACCAAAACAACCAATCAAAGCGTCACCAAATTCACAAGGTTTATAAATCATTCAAAAACCAACTAATTCTAGCTTAAGCCTCATGATTTTGTGTCAAATAAAGGATGGTTGATTGATTTAATATAATCATGCAAACCTTCTCCAAATCACTTACTTATAATTCAAGAAAGCGCATAAAACCTAATGAAACAAGTGAAAAATGCTTGAAAAGCTAGCATAAGATGACTTGTCATCACCAACCTTCTTGGCAACAACCTCCTCCGGTCTCTTATAGGTATAATTCCACTCCTAATGCATATCAATCTAATGGATGTGGTGATCCTCATTGTGGTTGTCAACAACCACCACCAGATGGCTATGAACCTCATCCTCAACATAGCCCTCAACCATACTCACAAGCCCCTTTTTACCAAACACCTTCCTATGACCCTCATCCATCATACAACCAATCACCTTTATCTCATTCTTGTGACCATTATGAAAGGAAACCCATAAAATCACCCACATTCCAATACAATTACTCCCAAGGACCATAAATTCCATACACACCACCTCCATACCCTTACCAAGAAAAACCACCTTCCTATCATGAACTCTTCCTCCAAAACAATAAACCCTCATATCCACCCCAATCTCTAATGGATGAAAATCTTGGCCTTATTCTTCAAGGACAAGAAGAGATGAAAAGGGAGGTACTAGAACTCATAAACCGATTAGCCTCCAAATGCTTGAACACTCAAAGCACTCCCATGGCCACATGTGGAGAATCAATTAAAGAGCATAGCTTGAAGGAGAGATTGGAAACTCCGTTGAAAAATGTGGAATGTTGTTTTGTATTGGAACAATTGGAGGAAGCTATGATTGTTAAAGAAGAGGAAGAAGTGGTTAAAGACTTAGGGGATGCGGAACCTCCATGGGAATCTAGAGTCATAGAAAACCCCTCCAAGAAGATTGAATTTGATGTTGAAGAGGAAAGTGCATAACCTCAAAAACAATTTTTGAATGAAAACTTGGAAGGACTAGAGAAAGAATTGAGTTCCCTTGGTGACGATGATCATGCATCAAGCCTCTTGGTGGTGAATCCTTTGAACTGGAAGAACCTTCTCCCGGTGAAATAGAAAGCAATGTGGGGGTAGATTTCTCTCATCCTCCCATTTATAATTTGAGTGATGGAGAAGAGTTAGATGAAATTGATGAACAAAGGAATGAAATTGAGAAATCTTGGGAAGTGGTGGAAGTCCTTAGAAAAGGAAGGACGGGAGTTGAATACGCTTTGTCAAGATCCTGGGAAGCTTGTTCACCTAAGTTGTCATCTAATCCTTCATTTGAGTGGGTAAAACTTCTAAATCTTAGCTTTATTATCCCACTTAAATTTGGTTTGCTTGAAACGGATGGCCAACTTGGGGCGCTTTGTGGAATGAAGCGTAAGAGGAGGATGTTTAGCGGTTGGCGGTGTAAGTCTAGGCTCATTATGGTTAGAAGCTAAAGATTGAGGAGCAAGGGTTGGTGTAATTCTCAATTGAATGGGTCTAGGAGGATAGTTTGGTGCCTTAGTGAGAATTCGGCCTTCTTACCACCCAGAGAGGATTACCATGATAAACTTCAAGACGGGTGTGAAAACAAAGTATGGAATCCCGGATTACTAGAGGAGGATCAATTTTGGGAGCTCATGGTTTATGAAGAATTCTATCAAAGCTTGGAGATATTGACTTTGAATGATAGAGCTTATTGGAAGTCCAAGCATTGGTGGATGTTCAAGGATGGATTCAAGCACAACCCACCTTGATGAAGAGCACCCCATAAGTCCAACTTAAGGACAATAAACAAAAGTGATAGGTAGGAGACACCCCACCATGGTAACATCTTTCCCTTTTCCTTTTTTGTAAATATTGGTAAAAATTAATTTAACTTCATGTTTTGTTTGGTTAGTTGAGTTTGTTTGGGAGTCTAGTAGGTTAAATAAGGTTTTATGCTATTTTGGTAGCTGTTTGGAGGTTTAGAATGCTTGGTTTGGTGCAAAAACTTGAAAAATTTTGAAAAATGGAGCACCATGCCACACGTACGCGTCACCCATGCGTATACATGATCCCAAGTTTTTCAACCATCCACGCGTACGCCTCGCTCATGCATACGCGTGGATCCAAACTTTTCACCTCCCATACAAATTCCAGAGAGTTGTGCGAGTTTTGGGCTGGAATTGTGGCTCTAACACAAAATCCACCTACGCGTACGCGTCACCCCATGCGTACGCATCGCCTCTCTAATTTGTACATCACGCGTACGCGTCACCCACGCGTACGTGTCACCCACGCGTACGCGTCGTACTTCATTGCTGCCATTCACGCGTATGCGTGACATGATGCGTACGCGTGGACTGGCTCGTTTCACACACTTCTTTTCTTCTCTTCTTTCCATTTCTTCCCTTCTTTTCCCTTCTCTTCTTTTCTTTCCACCCTTCAACCATCAACCAACACTGCCAAACACCATTTATCACCATTTCTTTTAGTTGGTTAGTTATTTAGTTAGTTTGATTTTCATTTAGTTTTCTATTTTTCATGATAAGTGTTGGATTACCAATTTTGTTTGCTGTTTATTGCTGCCGATTACTGATAGGATGTTATCTTAACATCATTTTTGTTTATATTCCTTGTTGGATTCTTTGTTGAGGTTATATTTGGTTACTTGGTTTTGAAATTTTCATGCTTAACATTTGTGAATACCAAGTACATGTGACGTTGCCTTCAAGCATCTTAACTCTTTGGAATTGCATGTTTTGGCCACCATGCATTCATCATCCATTGTTAGGAAATTGTGCATTATCAATGAATTTTTTGTTAGGTGATGCTTGTTTATGATTGACCCTTATTCATACCACCTATTTCATGCATTGAGGTTTTAGAATTGTGAAATTGGATCAAAAGCTTACCTAGTGACATATTTTTGAGCTTTCTAAGCTTTGTGGACCATGCTTGCTATGTGATTAATTTTAACTCTTATATCTCTTTTCTTAAGTTCCATAGCATCCATGTGTTCCACCTATATGTCACTTAGGTGTTGCAACAACTTCAATATGTGTCATTGATTGATGTGTAAGTTTCATATTCCATTTTGTTCATTAAGGTTACCGTGCACATCAATCAATGTCTATTCATTATCCAATTCACAATTGTTTGATTTTTACTTGAATGCTTTTATGCTTCTTCACTACTTGTTTGTATCTTAACCTATAAGTCTTTCAAAGTATTTCAAGCACACTAGAATGAGAAAAGTGCATATTTCTTTTGTGTAATTGTGACATAGCTTCCATGCTAGTGCGTGTTCTAAACCGTATGCATCTTAGAACTCACACACCTATTTTTCATCAATATCACACAAATTCACTCACTCCATTCTAGTGATTTACCTCATTCTAAAAATTTACGCTTCCTAACTTTTTATTTTCTCATCTTACGGTGTTATTTTCTATTTTTCATGAATGATGCACTATAAGCAAGAACGGAAGCGGGAGAAAGAATATGCAGCAGCCGGTTGATCCACCAGCTGAGGGTGGCAACTCGGAAGGTCGCCGTACCCCTTGCTCATCTTTGAGTGCACCGAGGACGATGCAAACTTTTAAGTGTGGGGATGTCATCCGACCAATCAGCATTTTTAGGTGACAAATTTCTAATCCCAACACTTTTGCATTTCATTCTTAGGTCTTTTTAGGATTTTTAGTTGCATTTTCTTAGTTTGCATATATATATATAATAAGCTTAGCCAAAATAATAAAATTTTCCACGGATTTTTATCTATAGGGCACCCCAATTGATTGCAAAAAAAATTTAGAACTTGCTTGAACTATATATTGTGGAATGGTGCACGAAATTGTGATTCACACTTTTCACAACTCCGCACAACTAACCAGCAAGTGCACTGGGTTGTCTAAGTAATACCTTACGTGAGTAAGAGTCGATCCCATTGAGATTGTCGGCTTGAAGCAAGCTATGGTCATCTTGTAAATCTTAGTCAGGCGGATTCAAATGGTTATGAGCTTTTGATAATTAAAAGATAAATAAAACATAAAATAAAATTAGATACTTATGTAATTCATTGGTGGAAATTTTAGATAAGCGTTTGGAGATGCTTTGTTGCTTCTGATCCTCTGCTTTCCTGTTGTCTTCTTCCAATCATGCGTGCTCCCTTCCATGGCAAGCTGTATGATCCTCTTGAATGAAAAATACCAGGTACAATCTCTGCACGGCTAATCAACTGTCAGATTTCTCGTCTCGGATGAAAAATACCAGGCACCGCTACCGCACGGCTAATCATCTGTCGGTTCCCGCTAGCATCGGAATAGGATCCTTATCCTTTTGCACACTGTCACTGCACCTAACATTCGTAAGTTTGAAGCTCGTCACAGTCATCCCTTCCCAGATCCTACTCGGAATACCACAGACAAGGTTTAGACTTTTCGAATCTCAGGAATGCTGCCAATGGTTCTAGCTTATACCACGAAGGTTCTAATCTCAGATTCGGATGCTCTGTTGTCAGGAGAGACGATGCGAATCACGGATCAGAGACCCAAGAGAATATACTCCGGCTGTCGTCCAATGACTACGTTGAACATCATGTAGACTACTTGTGGTTGTCAGGCACACGGATCTTGGCTAAGCGAGTAACGAAGATAGTGGGTGATTGTCCCGGATCACCCCTTCATTTTGACTTAACTGAATTAAGTACAAGAGTATATCTTGGATAAGAAGTAGGCGTGAATTGAAAGAAAAACAATAGTACTTGTATTAATTCATGAAAAACAGCAGAGCTCCACACCTTAATCTATGAGGTGTAGAAACTCCACCGTAGAAAATACATAAGTGAAAAGAGGTCTAGGCATGGCCGTGAGGCCAGCCTCCAAACGTGAACAATGGCAAATGCTAAAGTATTATGGTTTGCGAATACAATAGTAAAAATTGCTATTTATACTAAACTAGTTACTAGGGATTACAGAAAATAAGTAACTAAGTGAAGATAGTGCAGAAATCCACTTCCGGGGCCCACTTAGTGTGTGCTTAGGCTGAGCATTGAAGCTTTCATGTGCATAGGCCATTCCTGGAGTTAAATGCCAGCTTGGGTGCCAGTTTGGGCGTCTAACTCCAGTTCTTGTGCCAGTTCTAGCGTTTTACTCTAGAAAAGGGTCTCAGGTGGGTGTTTGAACGCCGGTTTGGGCCATCAAATCTCGAAAAAAGTATAGACTATTATACATTGATGGAAAGCCCAAGATGTCTACTTTCCAACACAATTGAGAGCGTGCCAATTGGGCTTCTGTAGCTCCAGAAAATCCACTTCAAGTGCAGGAGGGTCAGAATCCAATAGCATCTGTAGTCCTTTTTCGGCTTCTGAATCAGATTTTTGCTCAGGTCCCTCAATTTCAGCCAAAAAATACCTGAAATTACAGAAAAATACACAAACTCATAGTAAAATCCAGAAATGTGATTTTTTCATAAAAACTAATAAAAATATAATAAAAAGTAACTAAAACATACTAAAAACTATGTAAAAATAATGCCAAAAAGGGTATAAATTATCCGCTCATCACAACACCAAACTTAAATTGTTGCTTGTCCCCAAGCAACTAAAAACAAAATAGGATAAAAAGAAGAGAAAATACAATAAAATCCAAAATTATCAATGAAGATTAGTTTTAATTAGATGAGCGGGACTAGTAGCTTTTTGCTTCTGAACAATTTTGGCATCTCACTTTATCCTTTGAAGTTCAGAATGATTGGTATCCATAAGAACTCAGAATTCTGATAGTATTATTGATTCTCTTAGTTCCGTATGTTGATTCTTGAACACAGCTACTTTATGAGTCTTGGCCGTGACCCTAAGCATTTTGTTTTCCAGTATTACCACCGGATACATAAATCCCACAGACACATAACTGGGTGAACCTTTTAAGATTGTGACTCAACTTTGCTAGAGTCCCAAGTTAGAGGTGCCCAGAGTTCTTAAGCACACTCTTTTTGCTTTGGACCACGACTTTAACCGCTCAGTCTCAAGCCTTTTACTTGACACCTTCACGCCACAAGCACATGGTTAGGGACAACTTGGTTTAGCCGCTTAGGCCAGGATTTTATTCCTTTAGGCCCTCCTATCCATTAATGCTCAAAGCCTTGGATCCTTTTTACCCTTGCCTTTTAGTTTAAAGGGTTACTGGCTTTTTCTTCTTGCTTTTTCTTTTTCTTTCTTTTTCTTTATTTTTCGCCAATTTTTTTCTTTTTTTTTCGCAAGCTTTTGCTTTTTCACTGCTTTTTCTTGCTTCAAGAATCAATTTTATGATTTTTTAGATTATCAATAATATTTCTCTTTTTTCATTATTCTTTCAAGAGCCAACAATTTTAACATTCATACACATCACTATAAAAAATATGCACTGTTCAAGCATTCATTCAGAAAACAAAAAGTATTGCCACCACATCAAAATAATTAAACTATTTTCAAGACAAATTTCGAAATCCATGTACTTCTTTTTCTTTTTCAGAAAACAAATTTTATTTAAGAAAGGTGAAGGATTCATAGGACATTCATAGCTTTAAGACATAGACACTAAACACTAATGATCATGTAATAAAGACACAAACATAGACAAAACATAAAGCATAGAATTCAAAAAATAGAAAAACAAGAACAAGGAAGTTAAAGAACGGGTCCACCTTAGTGATGGCGGCTAGTTCTTCCTCTTGAAGATCTTATTGAGTGCTTGAGCTCCTCTATGTCCCTTCCTTGCCTTTGTTGCTCCTCTCTCATTGCCTTTTGGTCCTCTCTGATTTCATGGAGGGTAATGGAGTGTTCTTGGTGCTCCATCCTTAGTTGCTCCATGTTGGAACTCAAATTTCCTAAAGAGGTGTTGATTTACCCCCAATAGTTGTATGGAGGGAAGCGCATCCCTTGAGGCATCTCAGGGATTTCTTGATGAGGAATCTCCTCATGCTCTTGTTGAGGTCCATGAGTGGGCTCTCTTGTTTGCTCCATCCACTTTTTAGTGATGGGCTTGTTTTCTTCAATGAGGATGTCTTCCTCTATGACAATTCCAGCTGAATTGCATAGGTTACAGATGAGATGAGGGAAGGCTAACCTTGCCAAAGTGGAGGGCTTGTCCGCCAGCTTGTAGAGTTCTAGAGGTATAATCTCATGAACTTCTACTTCCTCTTCATTCATGATACTATGGATCATGATAGCCCGGTCTATTGTAACTTCAGACCAGTTGCTAGTAGGAATGATAGAGCGTTGGATGAACTCCAACCATCCCCTAGCCACGGGTTTGAGGTCAAGCCTTCTTAGTTGAACCGGCTTGCCTTTGGAGTCTCTCTTCCATTAAGCTCCTTCCACACAAATGTCCATAAGGACTTGGTCCAACCTTTGATCAAAGTTGACCCTTCTAGTGAAAGGGTAAGGATCTCCTTGCATCATTAGTAAGTTAAATGCCAACCTCACATTTTTCTGACTGAAATCCAAGTAATTCCCCCGAACCATTGTGAGCCAATTCTTTGGGTTCGGGTTCATACTTTGATCATGGTTCTTAGTGATCCATGCATTAGCATAGAACTCTTGAACCTTTAAGATTCCAATTTGTTGGATGGGGTTGGTGAGAGCTTCCCAACCTCTTCTTTGAGTCTTACGTCGGATCTCCGGATATTCACTCTTTTTGAGCATGAAGGGGACCTCGGGGATCACCTTTTTCTTGGCCACAACTTCATAGAAGTGGTCTTGATGGACCTTTGAGATGAATTTCTCCATCTTCCATGACTCGGAGGTGGAAGAAATTGCCTTCCCTTTCCTCTTTCTAGAGGTTTCTCCAGTCTTAGGTGCCATTAATGGTTATGGAAAAACAAAAAGCAGAGCTTTTTCCCACACCAAACTTAAAAGGTTTGCTCGTCCTCGAGCAAAAGAAGAAAGAAAGGAGTAGAAGAAGAAGAAATGAAGGAGATGGAGGGGAGTGTTGGTTTCGGCCAAGGGGTGTTTAAGTGTGTATGATGTGTGAAATTGAAGGTGGTAAGGAGGGGTATTTATAGGGTAAGAGAGAGGGGGAATTTGTGTATTAGGGGTTGGGTTTGGGAGGGAAAAGTTTTGAATTTGAATGGTGAGGTAGGTGGGATTTTATGATGGATGGATGTGAGTGGTGAAGAGGTTATGGGGAAAAGGGTAGGATTTGATAGGTGAATGGTATTTGGGGAAGAGGTATTGATGGGATTGGTCAACGGTATTTGGGGAAGAGTGTTATGGAGAGGTGTGAAGAGGAAAGAGAGTGAGTTGGGATAGGTGGGGATCCTTTGGGGTCCACAGATCCTGAGGTGTCAAGGAATTCTGGTCCCTGCACCATTCTGGCGTTTAAACGCCCTCTGTATGCCATTTCTGGCATTTAACACCAACTCTGCTACCTTTTCTGGCGTTAAACGCCAGGCTAATGCCCATTTCTGGCGTTTAACGCCCATCAGACACCCTTTTCTGGCGTTAAACGCCAGTCTGTCTGCCAATTCTGGCATTTAACGCCAGCCAGACACCAGACACCCTTTTCTGGCATTAAACACCCAGAATGCTGCCAGACTGGGCGGTAAACGCCCATTCTGCTATCACGCCAGTAAATCTGTCCTCCAGGGTGTGCTGTTTTTGATGCTGTTTTAATTCTGCAGCTGTTTTTATGACTTCACATGTCATCAACCTAAAGAAAACATAAAATGACAATGGAATATAAATAAATATAATTAAATAATATTGGGTTGCCTCCCAATAAGCACTTCTTTAACGTCAATAGCTTGACAGTGAGCTCTTAGAGAGCTTCACAGAGACTCAGAGCTTGATGGTGGCTTCCCAACACCAAACTTAGAAGTTGAGTGTGGGGGCTCTGTTTTACTCTGTATTGAGAGAAGCTTTTCATGCTTACTCTCCATGGTTACAGAAGAAGATCCTTGAGCCTTAAACACAAGGTAGTCCTCATTCAATTGAAGGACTAACTCTCCTCTGTCCACATCAATCATAGCTCTTGCTGTGGCCAGGAAGGGTCTTCCAAGGATAATGGATTCATACTTATCCTTTTCAGTGTCTAGGATTATGAAGTCAGCAGGGATGTACAGGCCTTCAACCTTTACAAAGTCATCCTCTACAAGTCCATAAGCCTGTTTCATTGATTTGTCTATCATCTGTAGTGAGATTCTTGCAGCTTATACCTCAAAGATCCCTAGTTTCTCCATTACAGAGAGTGGCATGAGATTTATTCCTGACCCTAGGTCACATAGAGACTTCTCAAAGATCATGGTGCCTATGATACAGGGTATTAAGAACTTTCCGGAATCTGGTTTCTTTTGAGGTAATTTTAGTTGAACCAAGGCATTCAGTTCATTAATGACCAATGGGGGTTCATCCTCCCAAGTCTCATTACCAAATAATTTGGCATACAACTTCATGATTGCTCCTAGATACTGAGCAACTTGCTCTTCAACAATATCTTCATCTTCTTCAGAGGAAGAATACTCATCAGAGCCCAAGAATGGCAACCGTAAGTTCAGTGAAATCTCTATGGTCTCTATATGAGCCTCAGATTCCTTTGGTTCCTCATTAGGAAACTCCTTAGTGGTCAGTGAATGTCCATTGAGGTCTTCCTCACTGGAAATCACTGCCTCTTCCTCCTCTATAGGTTCGGCCACTTTGGGTATATTGATGGCCTTGCACTCTCTCTTTGGATTCTTTTCTATATTGCTTGGGAGAGTACTAGGAGGGATTTCAGTAACCTTTTTACTCAGTTGACCCACTTGTGCCTCCAAATTTCTGATGGAGGACCTTGTTTCAGTCATGAAACTGAGAATGGTCTTAGATAGATCAGAGACTATGGTTGCTAAGTCAGAAAGGCTCTGCTTAGAATTCTTTGTCTGTTGCTCAGAAGATGATGGAAAAGGCTTGCTATTGCCAAACCTATTTCTCCTACCAATATTATTATTGAAGCCTTGTTGAGGCTTCTATTGATCCTTCCATGAGAAATTTGGATGATTTCTCCATGAAGGATTATAGATGTTTCCATAGGATTCTCCCATGTAATTCACCTCTTCCATTGCAGGATTCTCAGGGTCATAAGCTTCTCCTATAGAGGAGGCTTCTTTAGTACTGCCTGATGCAGCTTGCATTCCAGTCAGATTCTGAGAAATTATATTGACTTGCTGAGTCAATATTTTATTCTGGGCCAAGATGGCATTCAGAGTATCAATCTCAAGAACTCGTTTCTTCTGAGTAATCCCATTGTTCATAGGATTTCTTTTAGAAGTTTACATGAAATGGTTATTTGCAACCATTTCAATGAGTTCCTGGGCTTCTGCAGGGGTTTTCTTCAGATGAAGAGATCCACCAGCAGAATGGTCCAATGACATCTTGGATAATTCAGACAGACCATCATAGAATATACATAAGATGCTCCATTCTGAAAGCATGTCAGAAGGACACCTTCTGATCAATTGCTTGTATCTTTCCCAAGCTTCATAGAGGGATTCACCTTCCTTCTGTCTGAAGGTTTGGACTTTCACTCTAAGCTTGCTCAACTTTTGAGGTGGAAAGAATTTGGCCAAGAAAGCATTGACCAACTTTTCCCAAGAGTTCAGGCTTTCTTTAGGTTGTGAGTCTAACCATATCCTAGCTTTGTCTCTTACAGCAAAGGGGAAAAGCATAAGTCTGTAGACCTCGGGATTAACCCCATTGGTCTTAACAGTGTCACAAATTTGCAAGAATTCAGCTAAGAACTAATAAGGATCTTCCAATGGAAGTCCATGAAACTTGCAATTCTGCTACATTAGAGAAACTAATTGAAGCTTAAGCTCAAAGTTGTTTGCTCCAATGGTAGGAATTGAGATGCTTCTTCCTTAGAAGATAGAAGTTGGTGCAGTAAAGTCACCAAATATCTTCCTTGCATCTCCACCATTGTTGTTGTTTTCGGCTGCCATGTCTTCTTTTTTTTGAAAATTTCTGTAAGGTCCTCTCTAGAGTGTTGTGCTTTAGCTTCTCTTAGCTTTCGCTTCAGAGTCCTTTCAGGCTCAGGATCAATTTCAACAAGAATGTCTTTATCCCTGTTTCTGCTCAGATGAAAAAGAAGAGAATAGAAAAGAAGAGGAATCCTCTATGTCACAGTATAGAGATTCCTTTATGTGAGTAGAAGAATGAGGTAGAGGGAGAATAAGAAGAATTGGAACATAGAGGGAGGGAGAGGGTTCGAATTATGAGTAGAAGAGAAGTGTTAGTAAATAAATAAAATAAATAGAAAGAGATGAGAGAGTTATTCGAATTTTAATTAAAAGAAAAGAAAAATATTTTTGTTTTTATTTTAATTATGAGTTGGAATTCGAATTTAGGAAAAGAAATAAAATAAAATTAGAATTTAAAACAATTAGTTAATTAAAAAAAATTTTGAAAAATTGGTTAGGGGTTTTCGAAAATTAGAGAGAGAGAAAAGTAGTTAAGTGGTTTTGAAAAAGATAAGAAATAGTAAACTTTTTTTTTAAAAAAACAAACAAGTCAAGTGGTTTATTGAAAAAGATTTGAAAATTAATTTTGAAAAGATAAGAAATTAGAAAAAGATTTTGAAATTAAATTTTGAAAAAGATATGATTGAAATTTATTTTGAAAAAGATTTGAAGAAGAAATTAAAAAGATTTTATTTTTAAAATTAAAGTTGATGACTTGACTAACAAGAAACTAAAAGATATGATTCTAGAATTTAAAGATTGAACTTTTCTTAAAAGGAAAGTAACAAACTTGAAATTTTTGAATCAAAACATTAAAAGTTAGTAATGATTTCGAAAATTATGAAATAAAATTAAGAGAAAGATTTTGAAAATTTATTTAAAAAATTTCGAAAATATTAAGAAAAAAAATGAAAAAGATTTGATTTTTGAAAAAGATTTGAAAAGATAAAATTTTTAAATTGAAAATTTGACTTGACTAACAAAAAACAACTAAATTTTAAAAATCTTTGACTGAGTCAACCCAAAATTTTGAAATTTATGAGTAAAATAAGGAAAGATATTATTTTTGATTTTTTTGAATTAATGAAGAAATATTATTTTGTTGTTTTTCTCTTTCTTCGTTAAACAACAAAATGAAACAAAACATAAAAATTTAAGATCAAAATAATTAATGCATGCAAGAACACTTTGAATGTCAAAATGAACACAAAGAACACTTTGAAGATCAAGATGAACATCAAGAACATATTTTTAAAAATTTTTAAGAAAAGAAACACATGCAAGACACCAAACTTAGAAATTTTTAATGTTTGGACACTAATAATTCGAAAATGCATATGAAAAATAACATAAAACACAAAACAAGAAAATCACAAGATTAAACAAAGAAAATCATCAAGAACAACTCGAAGATCAAAGAAGAACACAATGCATGTATTTTCGAAAATTTAAGAAAAATTAAAACATGCAATTGACATCAAACTTAAAAGTTGACAAAAGACTCAAACAAGAAACATAAAATTTTTTTGGTTTTATGATTTTATTAAATTTTTTTGTATTTTTTTCGAAATTATTTTGGAAAAAGAAAATAAAGAGATTCAAAATTTTTAATAAGAATTCCAAGATTCGTGCAATGTTAGTCTAAAGCTTCGGTCCAACAGAATTAGACATGGCCAAGTGGCCAGCCAAGCTTTAGCATATCAATTACAAACATGTCCTTTCTACAATGGAAAGTGGAAACCTCGGTCCAAAAGATTAGACATGGCTTAATAGCCAGCCAGGCTTCAACATATCTCATGAAAATCTAGAATTCGTTCTTAAAAACTCTGAAGAACATTTTTTTTTTGAATTTTTCAAAAATAAAATAAAAAAATAAAAAGCTTAAACATAAAATAAAATTACCTAATCTAAGCAACAAGATGAACCGTCAGTTGTCCAAACTCGAACAATCCCCGGCAACGGGGTCAAAAACTTGGTGCACGAAATTGTGATTCACAATTTTTACAACTCCGTACAACTAACCAGCAAGTGCACTGGGTCGTCCAAGTAATACTTTACGTGAGTAAAGGTCGATCCCACGGAGATTGTCGGCTTGAAGCAAGCTATGGTCATCTTGTAAATCTTAGTCAGGTGGATTCAAATGGTTATGAGGTTTTGATAATTAAAAGATAAATAAAACATAAAATAAAATTAGATACTTATGTAATTCATTGGTGGGAATTTCAGATAAGCGTTTGGAGATGCTTTGTTGCTTCTGAACCTCTGCTTTCCTATTGTCTTCTTCCAATCATGCGTGCTCCCTTCCATGGAAAGCTGTATGATCCTCTCGGATGAAAAATACCAGGTATGATCTCTCCACGGCTAATCAACTGTTGGATTTCTCGTCTCGGATGAAAAATACCAGGCACAGCTACCGCACGGCTAATCATCTGTCGGTTGCCGCTAGCGTTGGAATAGGATCTTTATCCTTTTGCACACTGTCACTGCACTCAACATTCTCAAATTTAAAGCTCGTCACAGTCATCCCTTCCCAGATCCTACGCGGAATACCACAGACAAGGTTTAGACTTTTCGGATCTCAGGAATGCTGCCAATGGTTCTAGCCTATACCACAAAGGTTCTAATCTCAGATTCAGATGCTCTGTTTTCAGGAGAGACAATGCAAATCGTGGATCAGAGACCCAAGAGAATATACTCTGGCTGTCGTCTAATGACTACATTGAACATCATATAGACCGCTTGTGGTTGTCAGGCACGCGGATCTTGGCTAAGCGAGTAACGAAGATAGTGGGTGATTGTCACGGATCACCCCTTCATTCTGACTTAACTGAATTAAGTACAAGAGTATATCTTGGATAAGAAGTAGGCGTGAATTGAAAGAAAAATAATAGTACTTGCATTAATTCATGAAGAACAGCAGAGCTCCGCACCTTAATCTATGAGGTGTAGAAACTCCACCGTAGAAAATACATAAGTGAAAAGAGGTCTAGGCATGGCCGTGAGGCCAGCCTCCAAACATGAACAATGGCATAAGCTAAAGTATGATGGTCTGTGAATACAATAGTAAAAAATGCTAGTTATACTAAACTAGTTACTAGGGATTACAGAAAATAAGTAACTAAGTGCAGATAGTGCATAAATCCTCATCCGGGGCCCACTTGGTGTGTTCTTGGGCTGAGCATTGAAGCTTTCACGTGCATAGGCCATTCTTGAAGTTAAACGCCAGCTTGGGTGCCAGTTTGGGCGTTTAACTCCAGTTCTTGTGCCAGTTTTGGCGTTTTACTCCAGAAAAGGGTCTTAGGTGGGCGTTGAACGCTGGTTTAGGCCATTAAATCTCGGGAAAAGTATGAACTATTATACATTGCTGGAAATCCCAAGATGTCTACTTTCCAATGCAATTGAGAGCCCGCCAATTGAGCTTCTATAGCTCCAGAAAATTCACTTCGAGTGCAGGAGGGTCAGAATCCAACAACATCTGCAATCCTTTTTCAGCCTCTGAATCAGATTTTTGCTCAGGTCCCTCAATTTCAGCCCGAAAATACCTGAAATTACAAAAATACACAAACTCATAGTAAAGTCCAAAAATATGATTTTTGCATAAAAACTAATAAAAATATAATAAAAAGTAACTAAAACATACTAAAAACTATGTAAAAACAATGCCAAAAAGTGTATAAATTATCCGCTCATCGTGGAACATGATTTTTGAGCTAAGAACACACAACCAAGTGAGTTTTGATCCTAATTATGTGGTTACATCGTATAACCACTATTTTCATTCTTGTGTGCATTATTCTCTTTTTATGATTGTAATATTTGATTTGTTTGATTCTTTATGTCCATTATTTTGTGTATGAATGCATTTATATGATTGAGGCTATTGTTTCAATGAGCTCACCCAAATAGCCTACCTTTTATCCTCCATTGTTAACCAACTTTGAGCCTATGCTAAACCCATTTGTTCTTAATTTTAGCACATTACAAGCCTTAAGTGAAAAACAATAAATGTCCCTTGTTTGGATCTTTGATTAGCTTAGGCTAGTGAGAGTGCTTATCATTTAATTGTGGGAGAGTTTGGGAACATTGTTTGGGATAAAAGGGTGTTTTTATATTTTTGTCAAAATTTTGGAATTGGTTACATACTCATGCATTAAATGTGTAAAACATATGCATTGGTACCTTTGTATATAATTCATCAAAAAGATAAAAAAAGGAAGAAAAACAAAAGAAAAATAAAATATATATATATAGAAAAATAAAAAGAAAAAAAATAGAAAAAGAAAGATAAAGGAATTCAATAAAAGGGGACAAAATGCCCCAAAGTGAAGTTCAATAAAAATCAATGCATATGTGTGGTGATCAATGCATATGCGTACGCGTCGCAGCTCGCACGTGATCTCATTAAAGTGAAAACGTTGGAGGCAATTTCTGAGCTTCCCAGGCCCAAATCCAACTGATTCCAGAGACTATTTTATGCAAAATTCAAGATGGGTCAAGGGGGAGTCAAAGTTGGAGTTTTTACCATGCTTTAGTTAGTTTCTAGAGAGAGAAGCTCTCTCTTCTCTGATAATTGTAAGGATCAATCCCATTAAGTCATCATCTAACAAGTAAATGAAAGTCAAATGAGCTACATTAATCCTAATCCATAAGTCCTAGCCACCTCACTAATTAACTTAGTGGAAGCTAGAGTCAATGGACACCAATCATCAATCACTTGGACATTAGCAACTCAAGTTCACCAAAGTTACCATCTCACACGTACGCGTCATGTCACTCGTACGCGTCGCCTAGACAACCTAATTTTCATGCGTGCGCGTCGATGTATGCACTCCAAATCCTTGATTTTCCATGAATTCTCCACTTTACATGCTTTTCTCTTCACTCCTTTGATCCATTTCTAACCTTTTCAACCTAAATTCACTAACAAACACATCAAGCATTTAGTGGAATCAAAGGTAAATTAAAATTAGCAAATTAAAGGCCTAAAAAGCATGTTTTCACTCTTAAGCACAAATTAGGAGAAAGTCATGAAACCATGCCATTTCACTAAATAAATGTGAGAAAAGTTGATAAAATCCTCTAAATTTAGCACAAGATAAACCACAAAATTAGGGTTTATCAAACCTCCCCACACTTAATCCAAGCATGTCCTCATGCTAAACTCGAGAAAGAAACAAAGGGTATCAACATTTATTTAATGCAAACTACCTAGATGCAACTACCTACATGCACTCTATCTAAATGAATGCATTTACTTGGTCAAAATAAATCAATTCCCAAGAATACATATACAAGTACAAGGGCTAAAGCAACCGCAATCAAAGCAAACCCACAATTGAATTGAGTTATTAAAAAGATTTTACAAACTTGCAAGAAAACATGATCATGGGTGAAAACATGTAATTGAGCAATCGAACCCTCACCGGATGTGTATCCGCTCTAGTCATTCAAGTATATAGGGTTGATTGACTCAATTCTCCCCTAATCATGCTTTCCAAGATTTTCTTTTCATCTAACAATCAACAATTATCCCATGCATGCATACAAATATCATGAGGACTTTTCCATAGGTTGTAATGGGGCTAGGGTCAAGATAAAATTTTATATGGTTAAGTGGACTAGAATTTGGATCTTTGATAAGCTTAAACTTTCCATCTAACCTATATAACAACCTATACAATTTCAAAGCTAACCTAACTACCCATTCTTCACTTTTTCATTGATATGTAAATAAAATAAAATACTCTGTAAATTAAATAGAATCAGAAATAGGAATATGGTTAAGGATTGGAGTTGCTTTGTCTTTTTGAATTAATTTTGGTATTACTGTCTTCTTTGCTTGTGAGTGATTTCTTCTATGGCAGGCTATATTTGATCAATGCCATGGGCCGTATTCATCAATCTCCTCTGCTCCAGATCAAATGCCATTGGTCGTGGTCATCCAATCTGACGGAGGGTGAAGCTCTAGCACTTCATTCTCCTGGTGATCATACTCAAAATGCCACAGACAAGGTCGAATCTTCCGGATTAGAGAATGCTGCTTATGTGGGTTCTATCCTCTACCACAGAGACCCTAATCTCCCCGAAAATTGACTAAACTAGTGTCTTGAGAAGTCCCCAACGAAGTCGTGGATTAGCCGTCTGAGAGATGCATAATCAAGCTGGCGCTTCGCGCTTTCCAGCCACGTATTTACACAAACCCAAGTAGACACTGGTGGTTGTCAAGCATGCGGTCCTAGTATGATGAACAGAGCTGATTGTCACTGGTCATCCTATTCACCATGTTGAAGAACGAGTATGCATCCTAGAAATAAATTAAACACGGATCGAAGAAGAAACAGTAATACTTTTATTAATTCATAGGACTTAGTAGGGCTCCTCCCCTCAACCTAGGAGGTTTAGAAACTCATACTAAAAGAGAATACAATGGTAGTAAACAAAAATAATGTGTATGATGGTAAAAAGTGTACGAATAACATGAATCTAATCTCTTAAATACTAAACAAATGACTAGTAAGGGTAAAACAGTCTTTTTAGTGCTAAAATCCACTTCTGGGGCCCACTTTATGAGTATTTGGGCTGAGATTTGATGAGATCCACGAGATATGAGGCCTCTAGGGCGTTGAACATTGGCTAGGGGGACCTCTTTGGGCGTTTGGACGCTGGTTTCTTCTCCTTGGGCACTGGACGCCTAAAAGGGGGCAGGAGGCTGGCGTTGGACGCCAGTTTTGAGCCTTATAATATGAAGCAAAGTATTAACTATTAAACATTGTTGGAAAGCTCTGGAAGTCAGATTTCCATAGCCATTAAGAACGCTCCATTTGGACTTATGTAGCTCCAGAAAAGCTCTTCCAAATGCAAGGAGGTCAGATCCGGACAGCATCTGCAGTGCTTTCTCTGTCTCTGAATCAGACTTTTGCTCCAGCTCGACAATTTTAGCCAGAAATTACCTGAAATTGTACAAAAACACACAAACTCAAAGTAGAATCCAAAAACGTGAATTTAACACTAAAAACTATAAAAACTAAACAAAACATGCTAAAAACTATATGAAAATGATGCCAAAAAGCGTATAAAATATCCACTCATCACAACACCAAACTTAAACTGTTGCTTGTCCCCAAGCAACTAAAAACACAATAGGATAAAAAGAAAATTAAGATACAGTAAATCTCAGAGTTTCTAATGAAGCTTAGTGTCAATTAGATGAGCGGGAGTTAGTGGCTTTTTGCTTCTAAATAGTTTTGGCATCTCACTATCCTTTGAAACTCAGAATGGCTGGCATCTTTAGGAACTTAGAATCCAGATGATATTACTGATTCTCCTAGTTTAGTTCTTTTTTATTCTTGAACACAGTTTCAGAGTCTTGGCCGTGACCTTGAACACTTTATTTTCCAGTATTACCACCGGATACATAAATGCCACAAACACTTTAACTGGGTGAACCCTTTAGGATTGTGATTCAGCTTTGCTAGAATACCCAGATAGAGGTGTCCAGAGTTCTTAAGAACACTCTTTTTGCTTTGGACCACGACTTTAACCGCTCAGTCTCAAGCTTTTCACTTGACACCTACACGCCACAAGCACATGGTTAGGGATAGCTTGGTTGAGCCGCTTAGGCCAAGATTTTGTTCCTTTAGGCCCTTCTATCCATTGATGCTCAAAGCCTTGGATCCTTTTACCCTTGCCTTTTGGTTTAAAGGGTTATTGGCTTTTTCAATCTGCCCTCCTTTTCTTGCTTTTTTGGGTAGTAATGGATTTTTCTGCTTTTTTATTTTTTATTTTTTTTCGCATGCATATATAATTTTTTCTCTTTTGCAACATGCTTTTTCTTTTTCTTTTTGCTGTTTTTTCTTGCTTCAAGAAATAATTTATTTAGATTTTTTAGATTATCAATAATATTTTTCCTTTTTCATTATTCTTTTAAAAGTCAACATTCTAAAATTCCAACTTCAAATATGCACTGTTTACTCATACATTCAGAAAACAAAAGCAATGCCACCACATCAAAATAATTGTACTATTCTTATTATAAGCTTGAAATTCATGTATCTCTCAATTATTTTCAAATAAAATTTTCTTTTAGGCAAGGTGAGAGATATATGGAACATTTTACAACTTTAAGACATAAATGCAAATGATCATGCAACAAGAACAAGAGAACAAGCAATACAACATAACAGAAAATAGAAAAATTGAAAGAAAAGGAGATAAAGAGAACGAATCCACCTTTAATGGTGGCAGCTAGTGCTCCTCCTTGAAGATCCAATGTGGTGCTTGATCTCTTCAATGTCATTCTTTTGTCTTTGTTGAGGCGGCTACACAAGCTCATGTGCATGCTTTCTAATTTGCCCCATCCTCTTCTTCTAGGAGCAAATGCCTTTCCCTTCCTCTTCCTTGAGGTTTAACCAGTCTTTGGTGCCATACTTAGGAGTGGTAGAAGTCAAAAAGCAAAGCTTTTGCAATACCAAACTTAAGAGTTTTACTCGTCCTCAAGCAAATATGAACAGTGGAGAAGAATAGGGTAGAAGAAGGTGCGGTAGATGGAGCTTCTATGGGACCTACTGGTCCTAATAGGCTAGGGAATTCAAATTCCCTGCCTTCCTTATGGGCGTTCAACGCCAGCTGCCTGATGCACAGAAACTTGTCTCTCAACAATTTTCCCTCGGTAAGTATACCGAATTGTCGCCAAGTAAAAACTCACAATAGAGTGAGGTCGAATCCCACAGGGATTGATTGGTCAAGCAACTTTAATTGGAGGAATGTTCTAGTTGAGCTAAGAAGAATTTAATTGGAGAATTGCAGGAATTTAAATGGCGGAAAGTAAATGGCAGGAAATGTAATTACTGGAAATAAAGGACTGAATGTAAATGACGGAAAGTAAATTGTAGAATCTTAAATGGGGAATGAGGAAGATGAACATAAAAGTAAATGGCAGAAAGTAAAGAGAATGGGTAAGATCAGAAATGGGGAGTTCATTGGGCTCAGGAGATGTTGTATTCTCCGGATCAAGTTCATTTTCATCTCTTCCTCAATCAATGAATTCATTGATCTCCTTGGCAATCTTAAGTGATTGAATTCCAATTCCTTGGTAATTTAATCTCTCAAATCTTGATCAATAGCCAATTCCTTGGTCTAATTGCTCATGAGAAGAGATGAAGTGTGGTCACTGATTATACCACATGTATTCCCAAATCAAAATGTTGGTAGGATTATATGTCACTATATCCATCCAAACCCCAATTTGGTCCAACATGAGAAAACATTTCTAACATGATCTCTTCATTCCTCTTCCAAGGTTCCGAAGAGATCCAAGTATGAATAGCTTCTTTTCCAAGACAACTACCCAATTGGATGAAGATTGAAAGCTTTCTAGTAAAATCAAGAGAAAAGAAAGAAGAAGAATAATGAAAACTATTATTGATCCATCAAATTACAACAGAGCTCCCTAACCCAACGAAAGGGGTTTAGTTGTTCATAGCTCTGGGAATGGAAAACAAAGATGGAAAATACATTCTCAAAGTAAAACTAAAAGTGCAGAGAAAGTAAAATTATACAGAGAGTAGTTCTCTCAGTGCTCAAAAGCTCTCCTCTCTAGTTCAAAACTACTCCTATATATACTACTCTTCTGATCTTCTAGTTGGCTCTTCAAGTCTTTGGATATGGGCCATTGGATCTTGAGTTGAAGCAATTTGGAATCTTCAGTGGGCTCAGCTTTACTTGCAGAAAAAGTGTGAAGTAGGCATGGACTTTAGCTAGGACGTTAGTGGCGTTAACGTTAAGTGAAAATGTGGGTTCGAGAACGTTAGTGACAATCACCTTTTTCACTAACGTTCCTAGCCCAAGATGGTTCACATTAACTTCAATGTTAGTGGCACTAACGTGACCACTAATGTTGCCTCTTGGTCCATCACAAGCGTTATTGGCGTTCACCTTTGCCAATAACGTTGCTCTTAGCCCCCCTTTTCTCACGTTAGAGTCCACGTTAGTATAACTAACGTGGCTCTTAACGTGGGCATGCCTTAGCCTCGAGAGTATTAGTGACACTTACCTTTGTCACTAATGCTCCAAACGCCCCTTCTCACATTAGTGTCTCACGTTAATTGTCTTAACATGGCCACTAACGTGGTGGTGATTGCCATTTCCAACGTTAGTGACAAAGGTGAGTGTCACTAACGTTGGCTCATCATTTCTTTCCTCCACGTTAGCTTCCACGTTAATGCAATTAACGTGGCAACTAACGTGGCTCATAGTGGCTTGGTCCAACGTTAGTGACAAAGGTGAGTGTTACTAACGTTGGCGATTTCTTGCTCCTCCCACGTTAGAGTTCACGTTAATGTAGTTAACGTGACTCTTAACGTGGCCAATTGGGCTTAGTCCAACGTTAGTGACAATGGTGAGTGTCACTAACGTTGGCATTGTCTTTCCTTTCCATGTTAGAGTTCACGTTAACTGAGTTAACGTGTCTCTTAACGTGGCTAATTGCCAATTTGGAGCGTTAGTGGTATTCACTTTTACCACTAACGCTGGAGCTCCCTTTCTCTCCACATTAACTACCACGTTAATGTAGTTAACGTGGCAATTAACGTGGGCCATGATGGTTTTGAAGGCGTTAGTGGCAATCACTTTTCTCATTAACGTTGCAAGTTTATTCCCATTCCACGTTAGAGGTCACGTTAATTAGATTAACGTGGCTGCAATGTTTGCTTGAATCAAGATGTAAGTGATTATCTACCCAAAACTTGCTTATTAACTAAGAAAATGCATGAAACTACCCTAAAACAGTAAAGAAAAGGTCAGTGAAACTGGCCAAAATGCCCTGACATTACAACACCAAACTTAAAGCTTGCTTGTCCCTAAGCAAGTACTGAAACATGAGAATGATGAATGAAATGACAAGAGAAATGAGTCATTATTGTGGAAGTCATGTCCTTGGTTTTATGGGGTTTCATGCATAGCAACTTAGGTTCATTCCTTCATTGGCTTTCAGACCTTTACCATGCCCTGGAATACTCACATGATTGCACCCTATGAGACTTTTATTCATTGATCCCTTTGTCTTTTCAGGGTTTGATTGTGTTCTTTAGACTAGGTGCTCTGTAAGGGGGCGACTCTTTAAGATAAGCTTTCAGCCAGCACTCCCGAACCAATTGGTTCAAGGTGCTAGGTGTTAAGACACCCCTAAGGACTTACTCCCTCAAGTCTCTTTCCCCCATACATTCACACCACAGGCACATGGTTTGTTATTTTCTTCTGGAGACCTTGGTGTCTAGCACCTCTTTGGGTTACTAAGTGCTCTGTAGCAAGGGTTACTCTTGATAGTGGACTTTCAGCTGATAATTGACGTCGGGATTTCTACCAGTAAAGAAATTCACAGAAACGGTTGCGTTGTAGATATAGTTTCTAAACCGGCAAAAATCCCTTCGTACAAACGTGTTGGGTGTCACAAGTAACAAAACCCTTTAAAAATTGTTAACCGAGTATTCAAACCTCGGGTCATCTTCTCAAGGAACTGCGAGGAAGTATGTTCTTATTATTGGCTATAAAGGTTATAATCGGGGTTTAGAAGGTGAGAAGCAAGTAATCTGAATGACGAGTGAATTAAATGGCAATTAAGAATAAATAATAACTGTAACGCGACTTTTAGCAAGGTAGAGAAATTAGAGGTCCAATTTAGTTATCTCTCTCAACTATAATGAAAGTTGAATCTAAACTCCACTTGGTCGACCTTTACCAGGGTAAGGGAAAGTCAAGGGACTAATTAAGTTGACCTTTGAATCCTAATTATTTCCTCAGAAAAGGTTGGGATTATTTAAGTTCAGCTCAATTAGAAAGATCACGATTATAAATTGTATTGAGTTTAATAACTGTTGAGTTACTAAATTCTTAACCAGAACCAAAAGGGGAAAAAGTAAAGTTGCTGAAATAATAGTAAAAATATCCTTAGATGGGAAGCAATGGTAACTTAAGTCAAAGAGAACAATCATAAACTGAAAATACCTCAATTATCATTAATTCAATTAGAAATCTGTAACATGGAATAATTCATAAATAATAATAATCAATTCAAATGTTGGAATAAATAAAGAGAAGTAATATTAAAATAAAATTAAACCTGGATCCAGAGTTACTCTTTAAAACAAGAAGAAATCCTAAATCCTAAAAGCGAGAGGGAGGAGATCTCCCTCTCAACTGAATCTAATTCATTGAAAGGTGAAAATATGCGAGCTCTCTGAATGGATGCATTCCCTCACTTTATAACCCCTGGTCTATGCCTTCTGGACTTGGGTTTGGGCCAAAAAGGGACTCAGAACTTGTTATGAGCGTTTTCTGCAATTTCTGGTGCGTGGCCTCTGTCACGCGTCCGTGTGGGTCACACGGTCGCGTCAATTGGAGCTTTTCCTTGCCACGCGGTCGCGTCAGTCATGCGACCGCGTCATGTGCGTTCTGCTTAAGGCGCGCGGTCGCGTCAGTCATGCAGCCGCGTCGCTGCTGATTCGTGCTTGGCACGCGATCGCGTCATCCATGCGATCGCGTGGATACCAGTTTCTTTAAAGCTCCGTTTTGCTTTCTCCTTCCATTTTAGTATGTTTCCTTTTTCATCCTTTAAGCCATTCTGCCTTAGAAAATCTGAAACTACTCAACACACAAATCACGGCATCGAATGGAAATAAAGGTAATTAAAATAATTAATTTTTAAAGCTTAGAAAACATGTTTTTCATTATATGACATAATAGGGAAGGGAAAGTAAAACCATGCAATTAATGTGAATAAGTAGGTGAAGAGCTGAATAAATCACTTTAATTAAGCACAAAAGAACTCATGAAATATGGGTTTATCAACCTCCCCACACTTAAACACTAGCATGTCCTCATGCTAAATCCAAGGTAAATAATTAAGGTTAAAGTGATGGAATGTTATGAAATGCAACCTATGCTAAATGCATCTACCTAATGAGTCATGCAATTCTAATTCATCCACTCATATATAAAGCTTACTAAGTTCTAAGTTAATTCACATTCTCAAGGAGTTGTGTATATATATATAGCCAACCCTTAAGTAATAAAGTACTTTAGCAAATGAGATGGGAAAGAAAACATTGTACAAACTTGCAAAACAATTAGTAAATTTTAAGCACGGATATATGTTGATGAGTTATTGAACCCTCACTGGATTTTGTGTTTACTCTCTAGTCACTCAGTGTTTATTGGGTTTATTCACTCTATTTTTCTTTTTATTCTTAATTTCTACAGCTTTGTTTTTCATCTAACCAATCAACGATTATAGAATATAGTCATACCAAAAAGTCATGAGGTCTTAATTAAGGTTGTAATGGGGCCAAGGTAAAGGTAAGGATTTATGTATATGGTCAAGTGAGCTAATAAGTGAATCCTTAATTAGACTAAGATCTCACCTAATATACATGTTTAGTAAAATAAAATCTCTTTACCTATTTTCCCATATTTCCCACTTATTGTTACATGCTCATGTTTTACTTTTTATTTTTATTCCATGTGCATTGTTTTCATTGGGGAAATATTTTTTTTAATGCACATGATAATTGAATCATTTAGATTTTCTCATGAGCATGCTTCCCAAATTTTATTTTATTCCTTTTTACTTCTCTACCTTTTTGTTTCTATTATCCATGTTCCCAAAAGGTTTTCCGCATTTAACTCTATTTATAATTTTCTATCTTAAGCTAACCAAGGATTCACTTGGGATTTTATTTTGTTTTTCTGCTTAAGGCTAGTAATTTGGCTAAATAGAATAAAGGGGTTTTGAAAGGCTTAAGGGGACTAACAAGGGTAATGTAAAAGGTAGGCTAATTTGGGGTGAGTGAGCTAAAATCAAATGATGGCCTCAATCATTCTCTTGGTATGTATCTATTCTATATTCTATAATTGGACATATAGATTAAAGCAAAGTAAAGAACATCAGAATAAAAAGAAATGTGACACACAGAAATGAAATTATGGTTTGAATGCAAGCATATAATTTAAGCTCAAGACTCACAGGCTGTGTGTTCTCTAACTCAAGCATCATATATCATTCATATATTGTATGCAGGTTTAGTTAAAAATTCCCATTATTCTCTTGAAAAAAATTATTTAGGATAGCTTTTAAAGTTTTAATGTTCCTCCTTGATGAAATGTTGTCAACTAACATGTAATGCTATATATACAAGGTGTGGGTTATTTTGATTCTGTTAAAGTTTCTAGTTTACTTCCTTTCTATATTTTTCTATTTAAACTATACTATCTTATGCTAAAAAGGGTAAACTATACTAATTAATCCACTAATGAATCAGAATTGCCAACTAAACTAAATAACTAAAATAAACTAAATGGCTGAAGTATGAACTAAAGATGCAAAATGCAGAAAATAGAGTAAAATACACAAGTAGCAATGTATAAGTACTCAGAAAATAACAATAAAAGAAAAAGAGAAAAATACAGAAAAATATCCAAAATGAAAGAAAAAAATATGTAGTAGTTCACCAAAATAAACGCCAGAGATGGCGACCTCCCCACACTTAAAATGAAACATCGTCCTCGATGCTCAATCAAGCCTGGTGTGAAGGAGTGTCATCAATGGTAGGGATGGTAGCTGGGGTCTCCGTGGCGGTGGTGGGCTGAGGGTCTGGCTGCTGTGGAGGTGGGACGGACTGGAGCGGGATCTCCGGATCTGCAGCCTCTATCGGGTGCATAACCTCCTGATGCGGGGCGGCCTGCTCTGTGGCTGCCTGCTGATGAGTCTCCGCCTGGGAATGAGGATCCTCCTCATGCTCATCCTCCTCCTCGTGCTCATCCTCTGATGGCTCTGAAGGGGTGTCAGGCTCGGAGGGGATGTCGGCGCCCTGTCTGATCATCAGCTTCAGATGGGAATAGCGTCGCCTGCTGCGGCGCTCTAATCTCTCATACCGGCGCCTGTTACGGCGCTCCATCTGATCAAGCTGGCGGAATAGACGATGCACGAGATGATAGATTGGCTCAGAGGCGGGTGGAGGTGCAGTGGTGGCAGCAGGGGCAGCTGCAGTCCGCTGCTGGTGGTCTCTCATCGGCATCCTCCCAAGGCACATCAGCCTGACGGCCTAGCCGTGTAACCAGGTAAGGAAAGGGGAGGGTGCCTCGGACGTGGGCCCTGGCCATATAATGCCGGATAAAATGAGGTAGATAAATGTCCTTACCCTCCAGCACACACCAAAGGAGGGTGATCATGGTAGCCGGGATCTCCGTCTCGTGAGTACTCGGCATCACAAAGTTACTCAAGATCTGATGCCAAAGCCGAGCCTCATCATTTAAGTACACTCTCTTGATCCCTCTAGGCATAGTGGTGTTCTGACCCGTCTCCCAAGGAACAGCAGGGTCGAGAGCAATCCTTGCCTTCACAGCATCCCAGTCAAACTGCATCTGGCCCATGTCCTCCTCAGCCTGTGCAAAACCATCTGGCTGATCAGACTTGGCGGGGAGCTGGAGAATGGTCTCTATGGCCTCCTCAGTGACCAGAATTAGCTTTCCTCTCAGGTTCACTGCATCTAGGGTAGTAAGGTAGTAGTTGCAATAGAATTCCCCGACCCAAGATGCATTCACCTCTGTCAATTGTCTCTCCAGAAAGTACCAGCCCCTTTGCTTGATTTGCTCAGTAGTGTATTGCTGGAGGGCCTCTGGAATCTTCAAGGTACGTTCCAGGTATAAATTTCTGGAGTTTGCAAAAGCCGGGTACTTCAGTTCACAGTACCAGTTTGCAAATTTTATAGGATCATTTGCAGGAAGCAGTTGGCTAGCTTTCTCCTGCTGTGTGAAATTCTTCTCCCGCCATGATGTATCGTGCATTAGAGAAATGATGGACTGGGAGGAATCTCCTCTCTTGCGCTTGCCTTTACCTTTCCTCTGTGAAGAAGACATCTTGAAAAACAGAAAACCAGGAATTTGGATAAAATCGGAAAGCAAATAGGCAATTAAATAAAGGAAATCCAAGCGGCAAAGGAGAAATAAAATAAGAAAAATGAGTAAGTGAAATATGATTGAATGAATGTTAAAGGGAAAGAAAATAAGCAATATGCCATGGTTAGAAAGTTAGAGGAAAGTGAAAATAATCAAAAAAGAGATCAACAGGGTTAGTATGATTAGGATTGGAAAAAGAAATTAGTAAATTAAAATCAGTGAGTTAGGAAGGTAAGTGGCATAGAAAAATTCCATATAACAAGGATTCACATGTAAGAATAGAAGTACTCATAATTTGAACAAGCAGTTTATGAACCAGAAAATCAAAAAGGATGAGAAAGTCTGCCATAGCATTCATGTAGTGGTTTAGGTAAAGCAGAGGGAAACAGATTTTAGAAATGCGAAACCCAAAACATGAATGAAAACAAATTTTAAAAAAAAAAAATTGGGCAGCATTCCGGCTAAAATTGGATTGTCCCGGAAAATAAACAGCAATTTAATCAGTTCATATGAATTAAAAAAAAATCAAGCTGCATGTACATAGATATAAAATAAACATAAAAACTCAATGTAAACAGCAGCAACATACAAGAAAGCAGCATATGAAACATGATTATAGTAGCAACATATTTGCACATAGGATAAAACAGAAGTAAGAACAGTGCAAGTAAACAGACCTAGATCCACTAACCACAGCCTAAGCTACCTAACAACCTGGAAATCCACTACAACATGCAAGTCTAACTATCCTAATTATGAACATAAACGGAATAAAAAATACAGAAAATTTACAAACAGATAAAAAAATAGTTGCGTGTTGCGGAACCTGGTAAGCGGAAGGGGTGGAACATGGAAGAAGGTGGCTGCGGCGGCGTCTGGCGCGGTGGTGGTGCACGGTGACGCGGTGGTGGCGGCGGAGGCAGTGGCGGAGAGGGTTTTGGGTTGGTGATAGAAGAAGGGGGGTGTGGTTGGGTGGCGGAGAGGGAGGGGGCGCGGCTGGGTGGCGGTGGTCGCGGAGGCAATGGCGAAGAGGGGAGGGGAGAGGAGGAAGGGAGAAGAAGGGCGGGATCTTCGGATTTGCAGCCTCTATCGGTGTACGGGGTGGCGGCGGCGTTGGGGTGGTGGTGTGGCGGCTGGCCGGCGGTGGCTGGTGGGAAGAAGAAGAGAGAAGGAGAAGAGGGTTGGCGGTGAAAGGGGAGGGCTGCGCGACTGATAGGGTTCGCGGCCTGGGGGGTTATATTTTTGAATCCACGCAGCCGCGTGGGGCACGCGGTCGTGTGGTTGGGACGAGAATGGGAGTGACACGATCGCGTGGAGTGCGCGATCGCATGAGAGGGGGGGAAAGAAGGGTGACGCGATCGCATGGGTCGCGCGATCGCGTTGCTGGAATTTGTGCTAAACGCACGACTCCAGCGCCGTTTCAGCGCAACTCTCTGTTTCCTTTTGGGGTGATGTGCAATCCATGCGACGCGATCGCGTCGCTCACGCGGTCGCGTGTGGTTGGTATTGGGTAGTGACGCGATCGCATGGGGCATGCGATCGCGTGAGCCAATTTGTGCGAAACGCACAAGGGCCGCACGATTCCAGCCCAACTTTCTGTTCATTGGATCCTTACGCTGATATATATATCACGCGGCCGCGTGGGTCACGCGGTCGCGTGGGTGGTATTTTTCGCGATATGACGCAATCGCATAGGGCATGCGGTCGCGTCGTGCAACCACTTTTTTTTTTTTATGCATGAAAAGTGCAGAATGCAATAACTATCATGGATGCTTATGCATGATTCCAGGTTTAATAAATAAAAATGAAAAAGGAAAAATGAAAGCAATTAACAAGAAATAATATGAAAAAAAAAGAAGCGACCATACCATGGTGGGTTGTCTCCCACCTAGCACTTTTAGTTAAAGTCCTTAAGTTGGACATTGGAAGAGTATCTTGTTATGGTGGCTTGTGTTTAAATTCGTCCAAAATTCTCCACCAGTGCTTGGAATGCCAATAGCCTCCGGGGTCTCAAACTAGGCATGTAAAGCTTCTGCGTAGCTTTAAACAGATATTCAGCCTCCCGGGATGACGAATGTCAGAACATAATCCATGATCCCAAGCTGTGTTTTTAGATCCGCCTCCGTTTTGATTTGTAAGTTTCCATTCGGGCGGGTTAAAGAGTAGAGTCTCACCGTGGTGACCAAACGTTCTCTGTGATCCATGCAATTGAGCACGATACCAATCCGTGTACTTCGAGGTGAAGCGTGGAACCTTATTGAACCTGGTGCACCAGCTCTGAATACGAGCCATTCCCCTCTTACTCTTAAAGCCGCAGAGAGCTCTAAGCTGGCCATCTGTTTCAAGCAAACCATATTCAAGTGAATAAGTAAAATTATAAGTTAAGGATTGTACCCACTTGAAGCTTGTATTGGGTGGTAATGGCCTTGGGATAGGTGTTTTTGGTGGTTCTGCAAGTTCCGTTTTCTTGTGTTCTTCTGTGAATTCTTCCACTTCCTTGCAAAGATCTTCAATTGTATCTGTATCCTGGTCAAAGTCTTCTATGTCTTCCTCATCACTCGAGTCATAGATTGGAGGTTGAGAGAAATCTACCTCCGCATCATCTTCATATTCACTTGGGGAAGATTCTTCGATCTCAGAGAATTCACTTGCGGACGCAGGCTCATCACTAGAAGAACTAGACTTGTGACTAACATCATCAAGGAAATTTGCTTCTTGGATTATTCCGTCTGACTCTTCATAAATGACTTGCCTTGGAGATTGTACGGTATCCTCCTTAGCGTCAACTATGGCATCTTGGACGAAGTTTTCCTCAATTCTGGATTCCCAAAGAAGTTCAGCATCGCCTAGATCTTCAACCAATTCAACCAACTCTTCTTCATGAACAATGACAGCTTCTTCCACTTGTTCTAGTATGAATTCATTCTCTGTCTTGACAGCATCGCCTAGATCTTCCACTTGTTGAACGGTTGTTTGAAATTTAATCATTGTTTCTTTTAGGCGATCCTTTGCTTTGTGGTTTTCCAGACTTGGACATGATACAAAGGAAAGTGGTGACGATCGGGAACGATTGGATTGGTATTGGGGTAAGGAAGGATCATATGATGGCGAATGGTGAAGAGAAGCTTGTGAGTGTGGTGGTTCGAGGTTATGTTGAAAGGATGGTTCATATGCACGGGGTGGGGCTTGTTGGTAGTTACAAGGTTAGAACCAAACTCAAAGCGAGAGGGGTGAGAGTTCATAGTAGCAAATAAAGATAAAGAGGAAAAACGAAAATAAATAAACAGGCAAAAGGAAAATATTTACAATAACCAATAATAAGGCACACGTTAGCAGTTCCCCGGCAACGGCGCCATTTTGACGTCGGGATTTCTACCAGTAAAGAAATTCACAGAAACGGTTGCGTTGTAGATATAGTTTCTAAACCGGAAAAAATCCCTTCGTACAAACGTGTTGGGTGTCACAAGAAACAAATCCCTTTAAAAATTGTTAACCGAGTATTCAAACCTCGGGTCGTCTTCTCAAGGAACTGCGAGGAAGTATGTTCTTATTATTGGCTATAAAGGTTATAATCGGGGTTTAGAAGGTGAGAAGCAAGTAATCTGAATGACGAGTGAATTAAATGGAAATTAAGAATAAATAATAACTGTAACGCGACTTTTAGCAAGGTAGAGAAATTAGAGGTCCAATTTAGTTATCTCTCTCAACTATAATGAAAGTTGAATCTAAACTCCACTTGGTCGACCTTTACCAGGGTAAGGGAAAGTCAAGGGACTAATTAAGTTGACCTTTGAATCCTAATTATTTTCTCAGAAAAGGTTGGGATTATTTAAGTTCAGCTCAATTAGAAAGATCACGATTATCAATTGTATTGAGTTTAATAACTGTTGAGTTACTAAATTCTTAACCAGAACCAAAAGGGGAAAAAGTAAAGTTGCTGGAATAATAGTAAAAATATTCTTAGATGGGAAGCAATGGTAACTTAAGTCAAAGAGAACAATCATAAACTGAAAATACCTCAATTATCATTAATTCAATTAGAAATCTGTAACATGGAATAATTCATAAATAATAATAATCAATTCAAATGTTGGAATAAATAAAGAGAAGTAATATTAAAATAAAATTAAACCTGGATCCAGAGTTACTCTTTAAAACAAGAAGAAATCCTAAATCCTAAAAGCGAGAGGGAGGAGATCTCCCTCTCAACTGAATCTAATTCATTGAAAGGTGAAAATATGCGAGCTCTCTGAATGGATGCATTCCCTCACTTCATAACTCCTGGTCTATGCCTTCTGGACTTGGGTTTGGGCCAAAAGGGCCTCAAAACTCGTTATGAGCGTTTTCTGCAATTTCTGGTGCGTGGCCTCTGTCACGCGTCCACGTGGGTCACGCGGTCGCGTCAATTGGAGCTTTTCCTTGCCACGCGGTCGCGTCAGTTATGCGACTGCGTCATGTGCGTTCTGCTTAAGGCGCGCGGTCGCGTCAGTCATGCAGTCGCGTCGCTGCTGATTCGTGCTTGGCACGCGATCGCGTCATCCATGTGATCGCGTGGATACCAGTTTCTTTAAAGCTCCGTTTTGCTTTCTCCTTCCATTTTAGTATGTTTCCTTTTTCATCCTTTAAGCCATTCTGCCTTAGAAAATCTGAAACTACTCAACACACTAATCACGGCATCGAATGGAAATAAAGGTAATTAAAATAATTAATTTTTAAATCTTAGAAAACATGTTTTTCATTATATGACATAATAGGGAAGGGAAAGTAAAACCATGCAATTAATGTGAATAAGTAGGTGAAGAGTTGAATAAATCACTTTAATTAAGCACAAAAGAACTCATGAAATATGGGTTTATCAATAATCCCGGGTTAGTTAACCCAAGTTACCAAGTGATAAGGCACCCCTGAGAGCTTATTCATCCAAGTATATCCTTTGCACAGGAGCACCACAGACACATGCCTTAAGATTCAACCCTTGGTGCCTAGCCTTATTTCTTACTCCTTTTTTTTTATTTCTCAACTTTCATTTTTCTTTCCCCTTTTCTTATTAGGATCTTGTTATTTAGCTAGTCTCATGGGGTGTGTTTCAAGCATATGATTCAGGACAGATAGTTGCCTTCCTTCCTTGTTGGTGAACCAACTTAGCTAAGTAATTACTACACCACAAGCTTAAGAACTTACTCCACAAATTGAACATCACTCTGGTCTTTCATAACATTTCTTTTTATTTGACTTAGAGGATAAGCATACAAGTAGGCAAGTTGAAAATGCAGTAGTGACATTAGACTAGCAAGCATAGACCTAAGCAATGAAAACTTAAAGGCAGAATTTAAAATCCTAAACTACCATGGAAACATGTTCTATTTCATACATGATTTTCCTTATTTAAAACTTGAAAAAGATGGGACAAAGAGGGAACTCCACAACCTTTTACTCATGGGGGTGCTCATGCTCTCCCTCTTGTTTGTCCTCTTCGTGTCTTTCTTGAGTGCTTGAACCCTCACTTCCCTTGCTTTTTCCAATCAAATTTTTCCAGAAGCCAGCATCTTCCATCTTTTTTTTCAATGTTTCCTTCTGCTGTTTCACCTTCCTTTCCTCTTGTTCTGTTAGATCTTTTTGGACTGTATCATACCTAGGGATTGCAGAGTGCAAATTATGCATATGCCCAGACATATAGTTTAACATGGCTTGAGTGTTTATGTTGAACTCTTCCCTATGTAGTTGTCGTCCTTCATTGAGCACGCTGAACTCATTGAATGCTTTTGTTTGAGCTAGCTGACATTGGTTGAGTTCTTGAAGGCATTTATCTTGACACTCTTGCCTTTCAGTCACTTGATTGATGGCTTGAGTGAGCTGGGAGTATTGGTCCTGTTGCTGCTCCATTTGTTGCTTCTGCCACTCCCTCTGCTGACCCATCCAATTAGAGAGCAGTTCTTCTTGACGATCCATCCTTTAGGCTTGAATGTGCAGTTGTTGTTCTTGTCCCTCCATATAACTCCTTGCTAGCTCCTCAATGGCTCCGTGAATGTGATTCAAATTTATGTTGGTTGGATCATAGTACTCTTCTTGCTGGTATTCTTCTTGATGAGATTCTTCTCGGTGAGGTCCTTCTTGTGATGTTCTTTTCCCTATTTGAGGCCTTCTTTGTTGTTGGGCGGGTTCCACATAAGTTATACGCTGTAGTGTAACTAACCTTCCAGGGTTTACCCAATTTGGATTGCTGTCCTCGAAGACTACCTTGGCTTTCGTACACAGTCTAAGGATGGTGCTGGGGTACCAAAGTCTAGCACCCGGATCATTCTTCTCAACTGACTCTTGAATCCCCTCAGCTATAATTTTGTGCACATTGATGCCTCCACCCTTTATTAAGTAATGTACCATAGTAGCTCGAGTAGTGTTAACCTCAGAATTGTTCGCGGCTGGGAGGATAGATCTCCTCACGAGCTCAAACCATCCCTTAGCTTCCGGGATGAGGTCTCTGATGATAGAACTTTTGCGTGGTCTAGAAATTCATAGATAAATCCTCGTTGCAAGTATAGTTTCTAAACCAACAAAAGTCCTTTCATACAAACGTTTTGGTTGTCACAAGTAACAAACCCCTTTAAAATTGATAACCGAGTATTTAAACATCGGGTCGTCTTCTCAAGGAACTGCAGGGAAGTATGTTCTTATTATTGGTTATGAAGATTGTAAATTGGGATTTGGAAGGTGAGGAACAAGTAATTTAAATTGCAATTAAAGTAAGTAAAAGACTGTAAATTAAATAAATAACTGTAAAACACACTTTTGGCAAGGTATGAGAAATTAGAAGTCCTATCCTAGTTATCCTTATCAATGATGATGAAAATTGAATCTTAATTCCACTTAGTTAACCTTTGCTAGAGCAAGGGAAGGTCAAGTGAATAATTAGTTAGATCCTCAAATCCTAGTTAATCCCTAAGGAAAGATTAGGATTATTGAAGTTCAATTCAATTAGCAAAGATAACGATTATCAATCATGTTTGAGTTTGATAACTCCTGAGTTACTGATTTCTTAACCAAGACCGAAAGGGGAAAAGTAAATCTACTGGAATAAAAATGTCTTCAGATTGGGGATAAAAGTAACATAAATAAAAGAAAGCAATATTAAACTGAAATACCTCAAATAACATTAATTCAAAGAGTAATCTGTAACATAGAAGAATTCATAATTAAATTGAAAACATAATAAAAAGGAATATTGAACCTGGTAAAGAGATAATTGGTGTGCGAAATCATGACCATTCCATTCTCCGGCAACGGCGCCAAAAACTTAATACGCACGTTCACGATCTTATATCTGTTTCACAATTTCGTACAACTAACCAGCAAGTGCACTGGGTCATCCAAGTAATAAACCTTACGTGAGTAAGGGTCGATCCCACGGAGATTGTCGGCTTGAAGCAAGCTATGGTCACCTTGTAAATCTCAGTCAGGCGGATTAAATTGTATTAAGAAATTATAGTGGATGAAAATAAATAAAATATAAAATAGGATAGTGGTACTTATGTAATTCATTGGTGAGAATTTCAGATAAGCGTATAGAGATGCTTTCGTTCCTCTGATCTCTGCTTTCTTGCTATCTTCATCCAATCAGTCTTACTCCTTTCCATGGCAAGCTTTATGTAGGGCATCACCGTTGTCAATGGCTACATCCCATCCTCTTGTGAAAATGGTCCAATGCGCTGTCACTGCATGGCTAATCATCTGTCGGTTCTTGATCATACTGGAATAGGATTTACTATCCTTTTGCATCTGTCACTACGCCAGTACTCGCGAGTTTGAAGCTCGTCACAGCCATCCCTTCCCAGATCCTACTCGAAATACCACAGACAAGGTTTAGACTTTTCGGATCTCAGGAATGGCCATCCATGGGTTCTAACTTATACCACGAAGACACTAATAACTCGGACTCGGTCCCTTGTATTAGATATCCAAGAGATATCCACTCAATCTAAAGTAGAACAGAAGTGGTTGTCAGGCACGCGTTCATAAGTTGAGAATGATGATGACTGTCACGATCATCACATCCATCATATTGAAGTGCGAATGAATATCTTAGAAGCAGAATAAGTTGAATTGAATAGAAAAACAGTAGTATTTTGCATTAATCCTTGAGGAACAGCAGAGCTCCACACCTTAATCTATGGTGTGTAGAAACTCTACCGTTGAAAATACATAAGTGATAAGGTCTAGGCATGGCCGAATGGCCAGCCCCCAAAACATGATCAAAGGACCAAAAGATAATCCAAAGATGTAAATACAATAGTAAAAAGTCCTATTTATACTAGACTAGCTACTAGGATTTACAGAAGTAAGTAATTGATGTAGAAATCCACTTCCGGGGCCCACTTGGTGTGTGCTTGGGCTGAGCATGAAGCTTTCATGTGGAGAGGTCATTCTTGGAGTTGAACGCCAGTTTGTAACGTGTTTCTGGCGTTGAACTCCACTTTGCAACTTGTTTCTGGCGCTGAATGTCAGACTGCAACATGGAACTGGCATTCAACGCCAGTTTGCATCATCTAAACTCGGGCAAATTATGGACTATTATATATTTCTGAAAAGCTCTGGATGTCTACTTTCCAACGTAATTCGAAGCGTGCCATTTCGAGTTCTGTAGATCCAGAAAATCCACTTTGAGTGCAGGGAGGTCAGAATCCAACAGCATCTGCAGTCCTTCTTCAACCTCTGAATTTGATTTTTGCTCAGGTCCCTCAATTTCAGCCAGAAAATACCTGAAATTACAGAAAAACACACAAACTCATAGTAAAGTCCAGAAATGTGATTTTTAATTAAAAACTAATAAAAATATAATGAAAACTAATTAAATCATACTAAAAACATACTAAAAATAATGCCAAAAAGCGTATAAATTATCCGCTCATCAATAATCCTGAAAGCGAATAAAATCCTAATTCTAAATCCTAATCCTAAAGAGAGAGGAGAGAACCTCTCTCAAAACTAAATCTAAATCATGGAAAACTAACTAATTGGAAACTCTCTTCCTGAATGGATGCATTCTCCCACTTCATAACCTCTGGTCTATGCCTTCTGGACTTGGATTTGGGCCAAAAAGGGCTTCAGAATTCGCTATGCGCATTTTTTGTAATTTTTGGTGCGTGGCCTCTGTCAGGCGTCCGTGTGGGTCACGCGGTCGCGTCATTTGGAGTTTTCATTATCACGCCGTCGCGTCAGTCATGCGGCCGCGTCATGTGCGTTTTGCTTGTGGCGCGCGATCGCGTCGGTCACGCGGTCACGTCGCTGTTGATTCGTGCTGGCATGCGGCTGTGTCGCCCATGCGATCGCGTGGATAACAGTTTCTTCAAAAACTCCATTTTGTGCTTTCCTTCCATATTTGTATGTTTCCTTTCCATCCTTTAAGTCATTCCTGCCTTAGAAGATCTGAAACTACTCATCACCCTAATCACGGCATCGAATGGAAATAAAGGGTAATTAAAATAATTATTTTTAAGCATAGGAAACATGTTTTTCACATACATCACATAATAAGGAAGGAAAAGTAAAACCATGCAATTAATATGAATAAGTGGGTGAAGGATTGAATAAATCACTCAATAGGAGTCATATATATATATATAGCCAAACCTTAGATAATGATAAAGCACTTTTACAGTTGAGATGGGAGAGAAAAATATTTTATAAACTTGCAAGACAATTAATAATTCAAGCAGAGATATATGTTAATGAGCTATTGAACCCTCATTGGATTTTGTGTTTACTCTCTAGTCACTCAGTGTTTATTGGGTTAATCACTCTATTCTTCTTTTTATTCTTACTTTCTATAACTTTGTTCTTCATCTAACCAACCAACAATTATAGAATATAGACGTACAAAAGTCATGAGGTCTTTAAGGTTGTAATGGGGCCAAGGTAAAGGTAAAGCTATATGTATAAGGCTAAGTGAGCTAATTAAGCAAATCCTTGATTAGTCTAAGATCTCACTTAACATACATACTTTGTAAAGCAAAACTTCTTTACCTATTTTCCCACTTTTTTCCACTTTTGATGTTACGTGCTCATACTTTAACTTTTGTCTCATGTGCATTTATTTTGCATTTGGGGAATTCTTTTGCATCCCCTTTATTCAAATACTGAAAAATAACATTTTTTTATTGCACATGGTAATTCAATTATTTGATTTTACATGAGCATGCTTCCCAAAATTTTTATTTGAATAATTTTATTCTTTTCAACTTTTCTACCTTTTGTTTTTATCATCCATGTTCCCAATAGGTTTTCCACACTTAAACAATTACACACTTTCTATCTTAAGCTAACCAAGCATTCAACTTGGGATTTTTATTTCGTTTTTCTGCTTAAGGCTAGTAATGTGGCTTATAGAATAAGAGGGGATTTAAAGGCTCAACGGGGTTAACAAGGGTGATGTAAAAGGTAGGCTAATTTGGGATAAGTGAGCTAAAATTAAACAATGGCCTCAATCACTCTCTTGGTATGTATTTCTATTCTATAATCGGACATATAGATTAAAACAAAGTAAAGAACACCAGAATAAATAAGAAGGGCGGAACACACAGGAATAAAATTTATGGTTTGAATGTAAACATACAATTAAGCTCAAAACTCACAGGCTGTGTATTCTCTAGCTCAAAAATCATTTATCAATTATGTATGTCATGCAAGTAAAATTAAAAGTTCCCATTATTCTCAATGTAAAACTTAAGGTGGCTTTAAAGTTCTAGTGTTTCTCCTTGATGAAATGTTGTTAACTAACTAACATGTAATGCTATATACACAAGGTGTGTGGATTGTTTCTATTATGTCCAAGTTCCTAGTTTACTTCCTTTTTATATTTTCAATATAAACTAAGCTATCTTATGCTAAAAAGGGTAAACTATACTAATTAATCCACAATTTCTATAACTAATAAGTTAGAATTGCAACCAAACTAAATGGTTAAAATATGAACTAAAAATGCAAAATGCAGAAATAGAGTAGAAATACATGAAAATAGCAATGTATAAGTATTGAGAAAATAAAGATAAAAATAAAGAGAAAAATACAGAAAAATAGAAAAATAAAATGAAAGAGTCTGTAGTGGTTCACCAAAAGAATACGCCAGAGATGGCGACCTCCCCACACTTAAAATGAAGCATCGTCCCTGATGCTCACTCAAGCAGGGTGTGAAGGGGTGTCATCACTGGAAGGGTGGGTAGCTGGAGTCTCTGTGGTGATGGTCTGAGGATCTACCTGCTGCAGAGGAGGTGCTGACTGGATAAGGATCTCGGGGTCTACATCCTGAATCTGAGGTGGAGCCTCTTGATGTGATGCGGCCTCCTCTGTGCCTGCCTGCGCAGCCTCGCTCTGTGGATGGGTCTCTGCCTTGTGATCATCCACCTCCTCCTCAGATGCCTCGGATGGTGTGTCAGGCTCGGAGGGGATGTCGCCAGATCGTATTATCAGCTTCAGGTGCTCATAGCGTCGCTTGTTGCGATGCTCCATCTGGTCAAGCCATCAAAACAGGCAGTGCACTAGGTGATAGATGGGCTCTGAGGCAGGTGGAGGTACAGTGGTGGTAGCAGGGGTAGCTGGGGTAGCTGTGGAAGAAGAGGGGCCGGCAGATGGTGTTGCTGTCTCAGTAGTAGCAGTGAGGAATGGAAGTCTGTAGCCCAAAGCCAGAAAGTTCCTGCTGTGAGGGATAATCTTCTTGCATTCTGTAGCAGGTAGCTTCTCATCAGCATCCTCCCAAGGCACGTCAGCTCGACGGCGTAGCTGTGTAATCAGATAAGGAAAGGGTAGAGTTCCTCGGACGTGGACCCTGGCCATATAGTACCGGATAAAGCGTGGCAGGTACAGGTCCTTACCCTCCATCACACACCATAGGAGGGTGATCATAGCGGCAGGTATTGCTGTCTCATGGGTACTCGGCAAGACAAAATTGCTCAGGATCTGGTGCCATAGCTGAGCCTCATCATTTAAGTAAATCCGCTTGATTCCCTTTGGCATGGTGGTGTTCTGACCCATGATCCATGGAACGGTCAGGTCAAGGGCTATCCTGGCCTTGACTGCATCCCAATCAAACTTCATGAAGCGCATATCCTCCTCAGCTTTTTGATAACCATCCAACTGATCAGATTTAGGCAGAAGCTTCAGAACATCCTCTATGGCCTCTTCAGTGACCAGAATCTGCTTCCCACTTAGGTTCACTGCATTTAGGGAAGTCTTGAAGTAATTGCAGTAAAATTCCCTTACCTAAGATGCATTGACCTCAGTCAGGTTTCTTTCCAGGAAGAACCAGCCTCTTTGTTTGATTTGATCAGAGGTGTATTGCTGGAGTTCTTCTGGGATTTTCAAAGTCCTCTCCAGGTACAGGTTCCTGGAGGTTGCAAACATCGGATACTTCAGCTCATAGTATCGATTTGCAAACTTTGCTGGATCAGTAGCAGGGAGTAGCTGGTCGGCCTTCTCCTGCGGGTAAAGTTTTTCTCCTGCCAGGAGTCATCGTGCATGATATCCAGGATGGACATGGAGGATTCTCCTCTTTTACGTTTGCCAGTAGTAGGCTTTGCTTTTCCTTTTTGTTGGCTGGCAGACATCCTGAAAAATAGAAAACCAGGATATAATAAAAATAGGGAAAACAAATAGGCAAATAATCAAAAGAAACACAAAGTGGCAAAGGAGCAATAGGATAATGAAAATGAGTTAAGTAAATGTGCATTAAGGATTGTATAGGAGTTAAAAGTCCGAAAAGAAGAATTCACAATCCAAAATGTAATGGAAGTCATGTTAATTAGGAAAATTAACATTATGCCTGGGTTAGAAGATTAAAAGAAAGTGAAGAAACAGAAGAGATGTTGTGAAAGGTTAGGTTGGTTAGAATTGAAAAAGAGTTTAGGAAGTTAAAATTAGGGAGTTAGTAAAAAGTGGTTTAAGGAAAGTGGCATAATGATCATATTCCAAGTAACAGGCATTCACAATGAGAAGATATAGGTAACTCATATCCAAACAAGGAAATTAGGTTGATGATGATTCAGATAGATATAGAAATAGCAAAAATTGGAATCTAATCATCAGAAATGTAGGTTATGAACTAGGAAATCAAAGAGAATAGGAAAGCTTGCCCTGGCATTCATTAATTGTTTTGGTAAAAGCAGAGTAAAGCAGGATTTAAATAGCCAAAACCAAAACATGAATGAAAGTTAAAAACAATTTATAAAAATTTGGGCAGCATTCCGGCTAAAATTGGATTGTCCCAGAAAATAAACAGCAATAAGAATAGTTCATATGAATTAAAAATACAGCTGTAATTACATATAGGGAATATGAACATGAAAAAGCAGTGTAAAGAACAGCATGAAATAGTAAATTTCAGTATATGAACAATACGAACATCACAGCAACAGCAGAATTGCGAATTGATAGAACAAAAAACACGAACAACGCAATTAAACAGGCCTAAATCCACTAACCACATCCTAGGCTACCTAACAACCTAAAATCCACTACAACATACATATCTATCTAGCCTAAATATGAATATAAACATAAAAATAGGAATTAACTACGAATGGATAGAAGGGTGGCGTTCGTCGGAACCTGGAAGGCTGTTGGTGCACGAAATTGTGATCTCAGGCAACGGCGCCAGAAACTCTGTACGCATGTCTTAATAAATCGTTTTTCATTCACAGCTTCGATACAACTAACCAGCAAGTGCACTGGGTCATCCAAGTAATAAACCTTACGTGGGTAAGGGTCGATCCCACGGAGATTGTTGGTATGAAGCAAGCTATGGTCACCTTGTAAATCTCAGTCAGGCGGATATCAAAGGGTTATGGAGTTTTCGAAATTAAATAACAAGTAAACATAAACTAAGGATAGAAATACTTATGTAATTCATTGGTTAGAATTTCAGATAAGCGTATAGAGATGCATTCGTTCCTCTGAACCTCTGCTTTTCTGCTGTCTTCATCCAATCAATCTTACTCCTTTCCATGGCTGGCTTTATGTAAGGACATCACCATTGGCAATGGCTACTTTTGATCCTCTCTGGAAAATGTCCGATGCGTTGTCACTGCATGGCTAATCGTCTGGAGGCATCACCGTTGTCAATGGCTGCATCCCATCCTCTTGTGAAAATGGTCCAAATGCTCTGTCACAGCACGGCTAATCATCTGAGGTTCTCGATCATACTGGAATAGGATTCACCCTCCTTTTGCGTCTGTCACTACGCCCAGCACTCGCGAGTTTGAAGTTCGTCACAGTCATTCAATCCCAGAGTCCTACTCGGAATACCACAGACAAGCTTTAGACTTTCCGGACTCTCATGAATGCCGCCATCAATCTAGCTTATACCACGAAGATTCTGATTAAGAGATCCAAGAGATACTCATTCAATCTAAGGTGGAACGGAAGTGGTTGTCAGGCACGCGTTCGTGGGGAATGATGATGATTGTCACGTTCATCAAAGGGTTGGGGGGGCGCGAATGGTAGGGTTCGCGTGACGGGGGGTTTATAAATTTGAATCCACGCGATCGCGTGGATCACGCAGTCGCGTGGTTGGGATGAAATGGTGGTTGACGCGATCGCGTGGGATTGATGTTGTGCAAGTGACGCGATCGCATCAGGGACGCGATCGCGTGGGCATTTTGTGCAAAACGCACAATGGCCACACGATTCCAGCCTAACTTTCTGGACGTTGGATGTTTACGCCGATCTCCAGATCACGCGGCCGCGTGAATGATGCGGACGCGTGGGGAGTGTTTTCGCAATTTGACGCAATCGCATGAATGATGCGGTCGCGTTGCGCACCTTTTTTTTATTAAACTGGTATGCAATTATGCAGTATGCAATGCGAATGAAGGATATTCAGGTTCAATTGAAAAGGAAATAAGAATAAATAACACGAATTAAAACTGAAAAAGAAACGACCATACCATGGTGGGTTGTTTCCCACCTAGCACTTTTTGTTAAAGTCCTTAAGTTGGACATTGGATGAGCTTCCTGCTATGGCGGTTTATGCTTAAACTCGTCCATAAATCTCCACCAATGCTTGGAATTCCAATAGCCTCTGGGGTCCCAAACTAGGCATGTAAAGCTTCTGAGCAGCTTCAAATAGATTCTCAGGCTCCCGGGGTGACGAATGTCAGAATAGATTCCAGGATCCCAAACTTGGCTTTTAAATCCACCTTTGTCTTGATCTATATTTTTCCATCCGGGTGGTTTAGAAATTAGATTCTCACCAGAATAACCAAATTTTTTCCGAGATCCATTTGATAGATCATGATGCCAATCCGCACACTTCGAGTTGAAGCGTGGAACCTTATTGAACTTTGTGCACCAGCTCTGAGCACGAGTCATTTCCCTCTTACTCTTAAAGCCGCAGAGAGCTCTAAGCTGGCCATCTGTTTCAAGCAAACCATATTCAAGTGGAAAAATAAAGCTAACGGTTAAGGATTGTACCCACTTGAAGCTTGTATTAGGTGGTAATGGCCTTGGGATAGGTGGTTCCAGTGGTTCTGTGAGTTCTACTCCCTTGTGCTCTTCTGTGAAATTCTTCACTTCTTTGCAATATTCTTCAAATGTATCCATGTCCAGATCAAAGCCTTCTATGTCTTCCTCGTCACTTAAGTCATAAACTGGAGGTTGAGAGAAATTTACCTCCGTATCATCTTCGTACTCGCTTGGGGAAGATTCTTCGATCTCAGAGAATTCACTCGCGGATGCAAGTTCATTACTAGAAGAACTTGACTTTAGATTATCATCATCAAAGAAAATTGCTTCTTGGATTATTCTGTCTAGTTTTTCATGAAATACCTGCCTTGGGGATTGTGCACTATCCTCCTTAGCATCAGTTGTAACGTCCTTGACAGAATTTTCCACAACTCTGGGTTCCCATGGAAGTTCAGCGTCTCCTAAGTCTTCAACCAACTCTTCTTCTTGTATAATGACAGTTTCCTCTACTTGTTCTAGTACGAAGTCATGCTCTGTCTTATCCACTGGAGTTTCTAATATCTCCTTTATGCTACGCCCTTTATTAGATTTTTGACATGGGGCTCTGGGAGGCCCTTGAATGTTCGAACGTCTAGAAGATAATTGACTTATTACTTGCTCCAGTTGATGAAGGGTTGTTTGAAGTTGATCTACTGTTCCCTTGCGGCGAACTTCTGATTCTCGGGGTGATGGATTTGGATGTGGTACATTGGGAAGTGGTGGTGTTTGGGAGTAATTGGATTGGAATCGGGGTAAATGAGGATCATATGGTGGCAAATGGTGAAAAGGAGCTTGTGAGTGTGGTGGTTCAAGGTTGTGTTGAGAGGATGGCCTATAAGCATAGGGTGGGGCTTGTTGGTAACTACAAGGTTGTCCACCATGTCTATTGCCTTGGTATGCATTGTAGAATGGTCTTTGTCCATGATATCTTGGAGGGTGTTGCTACCTAAAGGGTTGATCAGATCCTCTTGGCTCCATCCATCTTTGATTGCTCTGACCTTGATGCATGTTCCTATTATAACTTTCATTCCTTTCAACAATATTAGAACCAAACTCAAAGCGAGAGGGGTAAGAATTCATAGTGACTAATAAAAATAAAAGGGAAAAATAAAAACAAATAGACAAGTAAAAGAAAAATATTTACAATAACCAATAATAAGGCACACAGTTGCAGATCCCCGGCAACGACGCCATTTTGATGAGAGAACTTTTGCGTGGTCTAGAAATTCGCAGATAAATCCTCGTTGCAAGTATAGTTTCTAAACCAACAAAAGTCCTTTCATACAAACGTTTTGGTTGTCACAAGTAACAAACCCCTTTAAAATTGATAACCGAGTATTTAAACCTCGGGTCATCTTCTCAAGGAACTGCAGGGAAGTATGTTCTTATTATTGGTTATGAAGATTGTAAATTGGGGTTTCGAAGGTGAGGAACAAGTAATTTAAATTACAATTAAAATAAGTAAAAGATTGTAAATTAAATAAATAACTGTAAAACACACTTTTGGCAAGGTATGAGAAATTAGAAGTCCTATCCTAGTTATCCTTATCAATGATGATGAAAATTGAATCTTAATTCCACTTAGTTAACCTTTGCTAGAGCAAGGGAAGGTCAAGTGACTAATTAGTTAGATCCTCAAATCCTAGTTAATCCCTAAGGAAATATTGGGATTATTGAAGTTCAATTCAATTAGAAAAGATAACGATTATCAATCATGTTTGAGTTTGATAACTCCTGAGTTACTGATTTCTTAACTAAGACTGAAAGGGGAAAAGTAAATCTACTGGAATAAAAATGTCTTCAGATTGGGGATAAAAGTAACATAAATAAAATAAAGCAATATTAAACTGAAATACCTCAAATAACATTAATTCAAAGAGTAATCTGTAACATAGAAGAATTCATAATTAAATTGAGAACATAATAAAAAGGAATATTGAACCTGGTAAAGAGATAATCCTGAAAGCGAATAAAATCTTAATTCTAAATCTTAATCCTAAAGAGAGAGGAGAGAACCTCTCTCAAAACTAAATCTAAATCATGGAAAACTAACTAATTGGAAACTCTCTTCCTGAATGGATGCATTCTCCCACTTCATAACCTCTGGTCTATGCCTTCTGGACTTGGATTTGGGCCAAAAAGGGCTTCAGAATTTGCTATGAGCGTTTTCTGCAATTTCTGGTGTGTGGCCTCTGTCACGTGTCCACGTGGGTCACGCGGTCGTGTCATTTGGAGTTTTCCTTATCACGCAGTCGCGTCAGTCATGCGGCCGCGTCATGTGCGTTCTGCTTGTGGCACGCGATCGCGTCAGTCACGCGGTCGCGTTTCTGTTGATTCGCGCTGGCATGCGGCCGCGTCGCCCATGCGATCGCGTGGATGCCAGTTTCTTCAAAAACTCCATTTTGTGCTTTCCTTCCATTTTTGTATGTTTTCTTTCCATCCTTTAAGTCATTCCTGCCTTAGAAAATCTGAAACTACTCAACACACTAATCACGGCATCGAATGGAAATAAAGGGTAATTAAAATAATTATTTTTAAGCATAGGAAACATGTTTTTCACATACATCACATAATAAGGAAGGGAAAGTAAAACCATGCAATTAATATGAATAAGTGGGTGAAGGATTAAATAAATCACTCAATTTGAGCACAAAATATATCATAAAATATAGGTTTATCAGTCTCCTCTCCTAATGAACCGGGGTCTCCTATCCGAATACCTTTCCCAGTCAGATCCTATAACACGCATGTCGTTCACAATTTCTTCAAGTTCATCATTGTCGGGGCCATTACTTATTCTTACATGATAACTGGGCTCATCAAAATGTGGCGATTTTAGCTGAAGAGTCCTTGTTATGGCATTGGGGCTGAAGTCCACCTCTGTTCCTCTCACATAACTTTTGAAGGTGGGGGCCTTGGTTTTGTCTTCTCTGACCACATTTGCATAGAACTCTTTGATGAGGTTTGCATTTATCTTTGCTTCTGGGTTCGTGAGCCTTTGCCAACCCGTTTGTTCAATCTTCTCTCGAATTTGTGGGCACTCATCCTCGTTGAACTGGAATGTTAACTCAGGCAATATCTTTTTGAGCTTTATCCATTCAAATTCGAGTTCATGGAATGCAGTTTTGAATCTCCCTTCATCGAAAGGGATGCTCTCCACCGGTTCCTTCATCTTTTGCCTCTTGGAGCTCGATGATGCCATGAGTAGGAGTTGATATGTGAAGGTGGGGAGTGTGTCTTTGATGGGGTAAAAGGAGTTGGGTGCCGAAAGTGGGAAGTGTAAAGGATGGAAATTGGAATGTGAAAGGGAGTATAGAATAAGAACCACTTATATAGGGAAGTGGTGAGTGAATGAAAGGTGTGGATTGATGGAGTGGGTGTGTGATGAACGGATGGGGTTTAGCATGGGATGAGCACAAGGATCATCAACTTTATGATGGGGTTGGTTTGATTTCCAAGCGTGTCATTTTTTTCAATGTTGCATGGCAATATTTTCCAATGCATTCCCCTTGAAGACACGTGTATAGTCCTCTTCTTTTGAAGTGGCTGAACCCTTCCTCCTTCAATTGTCCCATCAATTTTCCTACAAAACAAAAGAAATGTGATTAATGAATTTATGGATAGTGGCGGCAAAATTTAAAAATGGGATAACTACTTTTTAAAGTTTTTGTTTCTAACTAACTAAGTGCTATTCATGAATGCAAACCAACTGACTA
>NC_029794.2:97788751-97805538 GCF_000816755.2 Arachis ipaensis
TTGTCAGGGTGGTTGGTAATGCTTCAGATCTTCCCCCCCGCAGTAAATCTATCTCCATTGGCTTCATCAAGGATCTCCACATGTTCTAAGGAGAGAATCCTATTGATGGTGAAAACTTTACGTAACTGAGATGGGATGGTGGGGAGATGAGATGGGATAACTGGAAAATAAGTTGAGATCACTTTATCCCCTGAAGAGAAGTCCTCTATAGGGATCTTCTTGTTCTTCCACCTCCTTGGTTCCTTCTTCTTTGTTCCTTTTGATGTTGCCCTGCTCTTTGTGACCTCTTTTTCCAAGGAAATTTTGTTGCTGGTCTCATATGACTCTGGTGGTTTAGGTTCCTCTTGGTTTTCCTTTTGCTGTGACAACTGCTGACTGTCTTGTTCATTAACCAAAGGGATTCCCAGGTGTACAACATATGCTTTAATGCTTGTTTCTTCCACCAGTGCTTTGTCGTGCTCTCCCTTTGGTTCCTTGCTTTCCTGATCTGCTTCTTGTGAGGGTTTGAAGACATTGAATGCGAGTTGTTCGTCATGTATCCTCAGTATTAGCTCTCCTCGCTCCACATCTATGAGCGCTCTGGCTGTAGCTAGGAATGGTCTTCCCAATATGATTGGGTGAAGGTGACTCTCTTCTATTTCCAATATGACAAAGTTTGTGGGAAGGAAGTAGTTCCTAACCTTTACCAACACGTTTTCAACCACTCCTACTACTTGTTTTTGAGTTTTGTCAGCCAGCCTGATGACTACGTCTGTGGGCATTAGGTCATTGATCTGCAGCTTCTTCATAAGGGATAAAGGCATTAAGTTGATGCTTGCTCCCAGGTCACAGAGTCCTTTGTCAAACATTGTTTCTCCTATGGCACAGGGGATGTGAAAACTCCCTGGGTCCTTCCTTTTTGTAGGCAACTCTGTTGAATGAGAGCACTGCACTCCTTATTCATCACTATTGTTTGCCCTCCTTTGAGTGAGCTTTTCCTGGTCAGCAACTCTTTCATATACTTAATGTACGAGGTCATTTGTTGGAGAGCCTTGATGAATGGTATGTTTACATGGAGAGATGCAAACATATCAAGGAACTTTGAGTATATTCTCTTTTCCACACCACCCTTGAGTCTTTGGGGAAAAGGTGCATAGAGTTTCAGCATCTCCTTCTGTGTAATTTTGGTTTCTTGGTGACCCTTTTCCTGCTTCTCTGCTGAAGTATCTCCAGAGTGTTCGAAGGGTTTGTTCAGCTCTTCCTCAGTCCCTTTATCACTTATACTGACCATCTTGCAGTCTTCCCATCTTACTTTCTTTTCTCTACCTCTCGGGTTTTTCTCTGTGTCACTTGGGAAGCTGTCAGTAGGTTTGGGAATCTTCTCAGAGAGGTATCCCACTTGAAATTCTAGCCTCTTAATGGTGTCTCCCTGGTTTTTTATATTAGCTCGCACCTTGGTGCACGGAAATCGTGACGGTTCATTCCTTGGTAACGGTGCTAAAAACTTAATACGCACGTTCATAATCTTAGTTCTTTGTCACAACTTCGCACAACTAACTAGCAAGTGCACTGGGTCGTCCAAGTAATAAACCTTATGTGAGTAAGGGTCGATCCCACGGAGATTGTCGGCTTGAAGCAAGCTATGGTCATCTTGCAAATCTCAGTTAGGCAGATTCATATGGTTATGGATATTTGATAATTAAAATATAATTAAAATATAAATAAAACATAAATTAAGCGTATGAAGATGCTTGTTCCTCTTGAACCTCTGCTTTCCTATTGTCTTCATCCAATCATTCATACTCCTTTCTATGGCAAGCTGTATGTTAGGCGTCACTGTTGTCAATGGCTACATCCTGTCCTCTCAGTGAAAATGGTCCAATGCACTGTCACTGCATGGCTAATCATCTGTTGGTTCTCGATCATACTGGAATAGGATCCATTGATCCTTTTGCGTCTGTCACTATGCCCGGCACTCGCGAGTTTGAAGCTCGTCGCAGCCATCCCTTCCCAGATCCTACTCAGAATACCACAAACAAGGTTTAGACTTTCCGGATCTCAAGAATGGCCGTCCATGGATTCTAACTTATACCACGAAGACTCTGATTAAGGAATCCCAGAGATATTCATTCAATCTAAGGTAGAACGGAAGTGGTTGTCAGGCACGCGTTCATAGGTTGCGAATGATGATGACTGTCACGATCATCACATTCATATTGAAGTGCGAAAGAATATCTTAGAATCAGAATAAGCTTGAATTGAATAGAAAAACAATAGTACTTTGTATTAATTCATAAGGAACAGCAGAGCTCCACACCTTAATCTATGGTGTGTAGAAACTCTACCGTTGAAAATACATAAGAACAAGGTCCAGGCATGGCCGAGTGGCCAGCCCTCATAAAGGTCTAAGATAGCATAAAACTGATCAAAGACGTCTAATACAATAGTAAAAGGTCCTATTTATAGCAGACTATTTACTAGGGTTTACAGAAATGAGTAAATGATGCAGAAATCTACTTTTGGGGCCCACTTGGTGTGTGCTTGGGCTGAGCATTGAGCTTTACACGTGTAGAGGCTTCTCTTGGAGTTGAACGCCAGTTTGTAACCTGTTTCTGGCGTTTAACTCTACTTTGCAACCTGTTTCTGGCATTTAACTCCAGAATGCAACATGGAACTGGCGTTGAACACCAATTTGCGTCATTTAAACTCGGGCAAAGTATGGACTATTATATATTTCTGGAAAGCCCTTGATGTCTACATTCCAACGCAACTAAGAGTGCGCCATTTGGAGTTCTGTAGCTCCAGAAAATCCATTTTGAGTGCAGGAAGGTCAGAATCCAGCAGCATCTGCAGTCTTTCTTCAACCTCTGAATCTGATTTTTGCTCAAGTCCCTCAATTTCAGCTAGAAAATACCTGAAATCACAGAAAAATACACAAACTCATAGTAAAGTCCAGAAATGTGATTTTTTTATTAAAAACTAATAAAAATATACTAAAAACTATGTAAAAATAATGCCAAAAAGCGTGTAAATTATCCGCTCATCACAACACCAAACTTAAATTGTTGCTTGTCCCCAAGCAACCGAAAATAAAATAGGATAAAAAGAAGAGAATATACTATGAATTCCAAAATATCAATGAAACTTAGCTCCAATCAGATGAGCGGGACTTGTAGCTTTTTGCCTCTTGAATAGCTTTGGCATCTCACTTTATCCTTTGAAGTTCAGAATGATTGGCATCTATAGGAACTTAGAATTCAGATAGTGTTATTGATTCTCCTAGTTCAGTATGTTGCTTCTTGAACACAGCTACTTTATGAGTCTTGGCCGTTGCCCTAAGCACTTTGTTTTCTAGTATTACCACCGGATACATAAATGCCACAGACACATAACTGGGTGAACCTTTTCAGATTGTGACTCAGCTTTGCTAGAGTCCCCAATTAGAGGTGTCCATGGTTCTTAAGCACACTCTTCTTTTTGCTTTGGACCTCGACTTTAACCACTCAGTCTCAAGTTTTCACTTGACACCTTCACGCCACAAGCACATGGTTAGGGACAGGTTGGTTTAGCCACTTAGGCCAGGATTTTATTCCTTTAGGCCCTCCTATCCACTGATGCTCAAAGGCTTGGATCCTTTTTATTACCCTTGCCTTTTGGTTTTAAGGGCTATTGGCTTTTTGTTCTTGCCTTTTGGTTTAAAGAGATTTTGGCTTTTTCTGCTTGCTTTTTCTTTTTCTTTTTTTTTCTTCTCTTTTTTTCGCAAGATTTTGTATTCACTGCTTTTTCTTGCTTCAAGAATCAATTTTATGATTTTTTAGATTATCAATAACATTTCTCCTTTTTCATCATTCTTTCAAGAGCCAACATATTTAACATTCATAAACAACAATTTCAAAAGACATATGCACTGTTCAAACATTCATTCAGAAAATAAAAAGTATTGTTACCACATCAAAATAATTAAACCAGTTTCAAGGATGAATTCGAAACCATGTACTTCTTGTTCTTTTGTAATTAAAACAGTTTTCATTTAAGAGAGGTGATGGATTCATAGGACATTCATAGCTTTAAGGCATAGACACTTAGACACTAATGATCCTATAGTAAGACACAAACATAAACATAAAGCATAGTAAACGAAAAATAGTAAAATAAGAACAAGGAGATTAAGGAACGGGTCCACCTTAGTGAGGGTGGCGTCTGGTTCTTCTTGAAGAACCAATGGTGCTCTTGAGCTCCTCTATGTCTCTTCCTTGTCTTTGTTGCTTCATCCCTAGTGATTTTGGTGCTCCTATCCTTAGTTGCTCCCAATAGTTGTGTGGAGGAAAATGTATCCCTTGAGGCATCTCAGGGATTTCATGAAAGAGTGATTGAGGTGATTGGTGAAGGGTATTTGGGGAAGAGAGTTATAAAAAGGTGTGAAGAGGAGAGAAGAAGATGTGGGGATCCTGTGGGGTCCACAGATTCTGAGGGATCCTGTGGGTCTACAGATCTTGAGGGATCCTGTGGGGTCCACAGATCAAGTGGGGTCAAGGACTTAACATCCCTACACCAATTAGGTGTGTAAAATGCCCTTGCTGTGCAATCCTGGCGTTTAACGCCAGATTGCTACTTGTTTCTGGCGTTAAACACCCAAATGTAACCTGTTTCTGGCGTTTAACACCAGGCAGATGCTTGTTTCTGGCGTTAAACGCCAGATAGATGCCTGTTTCTGGCGTTTAACGCCAGACTACTCTTCCTCTAGGGTGTGCTGTTTTTCATTCTATTTTTCATTCTGTTTTTTATTTTTCAGTAGTTTTTGTGACTTCACATGATCATCAACCTAAAGAAAACATAAAATAACAATAGAAAATAAATAAATATAATTAGAGAACATTGGGTTGCCTCCCAACAAGCGCTTCTTTAATGTCAATAGCTTGACAGTGAGCTCTCATGGAGCCTCACAGATGTGCAGAGCATTGTTGGGACCTCCCAACACCAAACTTAGAGTTTGGATGTGGGGGTTCAACACCAAACTTAGAGTTTGGTTGTGGCCTCCCAACACTAAACTTAGAGTTTGACTGTGGGGGCTTTGGTTGACTCTACAGTGAGAGAAGCTTTTCATGCTTCCTCTCCATGGTTACAGAAAGAGATCCTTGAGTTTTAAACACAAGGTTTTCCTCATTCAGTTGAAGGACTAATTCTCCTCTGTCCACATCAATCACAACTCTTGCTGTGGCTAGGAAGGGTCTTCCAAGGATGATGGATTCATCCTCTTCCTTCCCAGTGTCTAGGATTATGAAATCAACAGGGATGTAAAGGCCTTCAACCTTTACTAACACGTCATCTACTCGTCCATAAGCCTGTTTTCTTGAGTTGTCTGCCATCTCTAATGAGATTCTGGCAGCTTGCACCTCAAAGATCCCAAGTTTCTCCATTACAGAGAGTGGCATTAAGTTTATTCCTTTCCCCAGGTCACACAGAGCCTTCTCAAAGGTCATGGTGCCTATGGTACAGGGTATTAAGAATTTTCCAGGATCCTGTTTCTTTTGAGGTAATTTCTGCCTATCCAATGCATTCAGTTCATTGGTGAGCAAGGGAGGTTCATCTTTCCAAGTCTCATTACCAAATAATTTGGCATTCAGCTTCATGATTGCACCAAGGTACTTAGCAACTTGCTCTTCAGTAATTTCTTCATCCCCTTTAGAGGAAGAATACTCATCAGAGCTCATGAAGGGCAGAAGGAGGTTCAATGGAATCTCTATGGTCTCTAGATGAGCCTAAGATTCCTTTGGTTCCTCAAAGGGGGACTCCTTATTGGTCACTGGACGTCCCAGGAGGTCTTCCTCACTAGGATTCACGTCCTCCTCTTCCCTTGTAGGTTCGGTCATATAGTTAAATCAATGGCCTTGCACTCTCTCTTTGGATTTTCTTCTGTATTGCTTGGGAGAGTACTAGGAGGAGTTTCAGTAACTCTTTTACTTAGCTGGCCTACTTGTGCCTCCAAATTTCTAATGGAGGACCTTGTTTCATCCATCAAACTTACAGTGGCCTTAGATAGATCAGAGACTATATTTCCTAAGCTAGATGGATTCTGCTCAGAATTCTCTGTCTGTTGCTGAGTGGATGATGGAAAAGGCTTGCTATTGCTAAACTTGTTTCTTCCACCATTATTAAAGCCTTGTTGAGGCTTTTGTTGATCCTTCCATGAAAAATTTGGATGATTTCTCCATGAGGGATTATAGGTGTTTCCATAGGGTTCACCTATGTAATTCACCTCTGTTATTGCAGGGTTCTCAGGATCATAAGCTTCTTCTTCAGAAGATGCCTCTTTAGTACTGTTGGATGATTCCTTCAATCCATTCAGACTCTGAGAGATCATATTGACTTGCTGAGTCAATATTTTATTCTAAGCCAATATGGCATTCAGAGTATCAATTTCAAGAACTCCCTTCCTCTGAGGCGTCCTATTACTCACAGGATTCCTTTCAGAAGTGTACATGAACTGGTTATTTGCAACCATGTCAATGAGTTCCTGAGCTTCTGCAGGCGTTTTCTTTAGGTGAATGGATACACCTACAGAATGGTCCAATGACATCTTTGATAATTCAGACAGACCATCATAGAATATATCCAGGATGGTCCATTCTGAAAACATATCAGAAGGACACTTTTTGGTCAGTTCCTTATATCTTTCCCAAGCTTCATAGAGGGATTCACCTTCCTTCTGTCTGAAGGTTTGAAAATCCACTCTAAGCTTGCTAAGCTTTTGAGGAGGAAAGAACTTGGCTAAGAAAGCTGTGACCAGCTTATCCCAAGAGTTCAGGCTGTCTTTAGGTTGAGAGTCAAACCATATTCTAGCTCTGTCTCTTACAGCAAATGGGAAAAGCATAAGCCTGTAGACCTCGGGATCAACCCCATTGGTCTTAACAGTATCATAGATCTGCAAGAATTCAGTTAAGAACTGAAAGGGATCTTCGGATGGAAGTCCATAAAACTTGCAATTCTGTTGCATCAGAGAAAAAAGGATAATTGAATCAAATTAAATTTAATTTAAAATAATTAGTTAATTTAAAAAGGAGTTTTGAAAAAGAGGGAAGGGATTTTCGAAAATTAGAGAGAGAGAGTTAGTTAGGTAGTTTTGAAAAATATAAGAATCAAACAAAAAGTTAAGTGGTTAATTGAAAAAGATTTGAAAATCAAATTTTGTAGAGATAAGAAAATAGAAAATATTTTGAATTTAAATTTTGAAAAGATGTGATTGAAACTTAAATTGAAAAAGATTTGAAAAAGCAATTTAAAAAGATTTGATTTTGAAATTAAAGTTGATTACTTGACTAACAAGAAACTAAAAAGATATGAGTCTAGAGTTTAAAGATTGAACCTTTCTTACTAGGCAAGTAACAAACTTAAAAATTTTGAATCAATCACATTAATTGTTAGCATTAATTTCGAAAATATAAAATAAAAATAAGAAAAAGATTTTGAAAATCTATTTGAAATTTTCGAAATTATGAAAGAAAAAATGAAAAAGATTTGATTTTTGAAAAAGATAGAATTTTTAAATTGAAAATTTGATTTGACTCATAAGAAACAACTAAATTTTAAAAAGTTTTGAAAAAGTCAACTCAAATTTTCGAAAATTATGAGTGAAATAAGGGAAAGATATTTTTTTTTATTTTTGAATTTTTAATGAAGAAAGAGAAAAACACAAAAAGGACACAAGACATAAAAATTATGAATCAAAACACACAATGCATGCAAGAACACTATGAATGTCAAGATGAACACCAAGAACACTTTGAATGTCAAGATGAACACCAAGAACTTATTTTTGAAAATTTTTAAGAAAAGAAAAACATGCAAGACACCAAACTTAGAAATTTTCAATAATTAGACACTAACAAATTAAAATTGCATATGGAAAATAAGAAAAGATGCAAAACAAGAAAACATGAAGATCAAACAAGAGGATTCATCAAGAACAACTTGAAGATCATGAAGAATGCATGATGAATTTTTGAAAAATGCAAGAAAATTATAAAAACATGCAATTGACACCAAACTTAAAAATTGACACAAGACTCAAACAAGAAACACAAAATTATTTTTGGTTTTATGATTTTATTAAATTTTTTTCTTTTTTGTAATTTTTCAAAAATTAATTGGAAAAAGAAAAATAAGGATTTCAAAATTTTTAATAGGAATTCTAGGAATCTTGCAATATTAGTCTAAAGCTCCAATCCAGGAATTAGACATGGCTTAGTAGCCAGCCAAGCTTTCATTGAAAGCTCCGGTCCAAAACACTAGACATGGCCAATGGCCAGCCAAGCTTCAGCAGATATTGATACCTCCCATGTATACAACAACTATGTGTGTACCTGCCAAATGGGTGAAGATCAACAAGCTCTTGTGATGATAAGTTGAAACCCTGGTCCAAAAGATTAGACATGGCTTACAGCCAGCCAGGATTCAACAAATCATCATGAAACACTAGAATTCATTCTTAAAAATTCCGAAGAAAAATATATTTTTGAAAATATTTATTTTATTTTTTTCGAAAATAAATAAAATTAAAAATCTTAAAAATAAAATAAAATTACCTAATCTGAGCAACAAGATGAACCGTCAGTTGTCCAAACTCGAACAATCCCCGGCAACGGCGCCAAAAACTTGGTGCGCGAAAATCGTGACGGTTCATTCCTTGGTAACGGTGCTAAAAACTTAATACGCACGTTCATAATCTTAGTTCTATGTCACAACTTCGCACAACTAATCAGCAAGTGCACTGGGTCATCCAAGTAATAAACCTTACGTGAGTAAGGGTCGATCCCATGGAGATTGTCGGCTTGAAGCAAGCTATGGTCATCTTGCAAATCTCAGTCAGGCAGATTCATATGGTTATGGATATTTGATAATTAAAATATAATTAAAATATAAATAAAACGTAAATTAAAGATAGAGGTACTTATGTAATTCATTGGTGAGAGTTTCAGATAAGCGTATGAAGATGCTTGTTCCTCCTGAACCTCTGCTTTCCTATTGTCTTCATCCAATCATTCATACTCCTTTCTATGGCAAGCTGTATGTTAGGCGTCACCGTTGTCAATGGCTACATCCTGTCCTCTCAGTAAAAATGGTCCAATGCGCTGTCAATGCATGGCTAATCATCTGTCGGTTCTCGATCATACTGGAATAGGATCCATTGATCCTTTTGCGTCTGTCACTACGCCTAGCACTCGCGAGTTTGAAGCTCGTCGCAGCCATCCCTTCCCAGATCCTACTTGGAATACCACAGACAAGGTTTAGACTTTTCGGATCTCAAGAATGGCCATCCATGGATTCTAACTTATACCACGAAGACTCTGGTTAAGGAATCCCAGAGATATTCATTCAATCTAAGGTAGAACAGAAGTGGTTGTCAGGCATGCGTTCATAGGTTGGGAATGATGATGACTATCATGATCATCACATTCATATTGAAGTGCGAATGAATATCTTAGAATCAGAATAAGCTTTAATTGAATAGAAAAACAATAGTACTTTGTATTAATTCATGAGGAACAGCAGAGCTCCACACCTTAATCTATGGTGTGTAGAAACTCTACCATTGAAAATACATAAGAACAAGGTCCAGGCATGGCCGAGTGGCCAGCCCTCATAAAGGTCTAAGATAGCATAAAAATGATCAAAGATGTCTAATACAATAGTAAAAGGTCCTATTTATATCAGACTAGTTACTAGGGTTTACAGAAATGAGTAAATGATACAGAAATCTACTTCTGGGGACCACTTGGTGTGTGCTTGGGCTGAGCATTGAGCTTTACACGTGTAGAGGCTTCTCTTGGAGTTGAACACTAGTTTGTAACCTGTCTCTGGCATTTAACTCCACTCTGCAACCTGTTTCTGGCGTTTAACTCCAGAATGCAACATGGAACTGGCGTTGAACACCCGTTTGCGTCGTCTAAACTCGGAAAAAGTTTGGACTGTTATATATTGCTGGAAAGCCCTGGATGTCTACCTTTCAACGCAATTGAGAGCGCGCCATTTGGAGTTCTGTAGCTCCAGAAAATCTACTTTGAGTGCAGGAAGGTCAGAATCCAGCAGCATCTGCATTCCTTCTTCAACCTCTGAATCTGATTTTTGCTCAAGTCCCTCAATTTCAGCCAGAAAATACCTGAAATCACAGAAAAACACACAAACTCATAGTAAAGTCCAGAAATGTGATTTTTTATTAAAAACTAATAAAAATATACAAAAAACTATGTAAAAATAATGTCAAAAAGCGTATAAATTATCTGCTCGTCACACCTCCTCCTTGAACACCTTGTTCTCTTGGAGTTCCTTACATATGCCTTCAAGTAGGGTCTCAATCCTTGAGAGTCTATCTTCGGATGATGGTGAGTTTCTGTTGGAGGGATGAGAATGGCCATTTTGGTTTTGATATGGATGTTGAGAGGTGTTGTTAGGTGGGTGCTGATATGATCTCTGTGTGGAATATTGGTGAGCTGCATTATTGTTGAGGTTGTGATGTCTCTGATCTTGGCCTTGATCTTGTTGATTTCCCCACCCAAAGTTTGGGTGGTTCCTCCAACCAGGATTGTAAGTTTTAGAGTATGGATCATGGGTCTGCCTAGGTGAGTTTCCAATGTAGTTGGCTTGTTCCTGCTCACCCTCTGCTTCTGCATTCACTCCTTCTTGGGTTGCTGATGAGGTGGTGATTACTGCTACTTGGTTCCTCTCCATCATCTTGGTAAGGTCAGCTGATGAGCGAATAATTTATACGCTTTTTGGCATTGTTTTTAGTATGTTTTTAGTAGGATCTAGTTACTTTTAGGGATGTTTTTATTAGTTTTTATGTTAAATTCACATTTCTGGACTTTACTATGAGTTTGTGTATTTTTCTGTGATTTCAGGTATTTTCTGGCTGAAATTGAGGGGCTTGAGCAAAAATCAGATTCAGAGGTTGAAGAAAGACTGGTGATGCTGTTGGATTCTGATCTTTCTGCACTCAAAGTGAATTTTCTGGAGCTACAGAACTCAAAATGGCACGCTTTCAATTGCGTTGGAAAGTAGACATCCAGGGTTTTCCAGCAATATATAATAGTTCATACTTTGACCGAGTTTAGATGACGCAAAAGGGTATTGAACGCCAGTTCTATGCTGCAGTCTGGAGTTAAACGCCAGAAACACGTCACGAACCAGAGTTGAACGCTAAAAACATGTTACAACTTGGTGTTCAACTCCAGAAGAAGCCTCTGCACGTTTAAACTTCAAGCTCAGCCCAAGCACACACCAAGTGGGCCCCGGAAGTGGATTTATGCATCAATTACTTACTTCTGTAAACCCTAGTAGCTAGTTCAGTATAAATAGGACTTTTTACTATTGTATTCACATCTTGGGACGTTTAGTTCTTAGATCATGGGGGCTGGCCACGGCCATGCCTGGACCTTCATCACTTATGTATTTTCAACGGTAGAGTTTCTGCACTCCATAGATTAAGGTGTGGAGCTCTGCTGTTCCTCATGAATTAATACAAAGTACTACTGTTTTTCTATTCAATTCAACTTATTCCGCTTCTAAGATATCCATTCACGCTTCAATATGAATGTGATGATCGTGACAGTCATCATCATTCCCCATGAACACGTGCCTGACAACCACTTCCGTTCTACCTTGGATTGAATGAGTATCTCTTGGATTCCTTAATCAGAATCTTCGTGGTATAAGTTAGAACCCATGGATGGCCATTCCTGAGATCCGGAAAGTCTAAACCTTGTCTGTGGTATTCCGAGTAGGATCTGGGAAGGGATGGCTGTGACGAACTTTAAACTCACGAGTGCTGGGCGTAGTGACAGACGCAAAAGGATAGTAAATCCTATTCCAGTATGATCGAGAACCTCCAGATGATTAGCCATGCCGTGACAGAGCATTTGGACCATTTTCACAGAGAGGATGGGATGTAGCCATTGACAACGGTGATGCCCCTTACAGAAAGCTTGCCATGGAAAGGAGTAAGACTGATTGGATGAAGACAGTAGGAAATCAGAGATTCAGAGGAACGAAAGCATCTCTATACGCTTATCTGAAATTCTAACCAATGAATTACATAAGTATTTCTATCTTTATTTTCTATTTATTTATTATTATTTTTTGAAAACTCCATAACTATTTGATATCCGCCTGACTGAGATTTACAAGATGACCATAGCTTGCTTCATACCAACAATCTCCGTAGGATCGACCCTTACTCATGTAAGGTTTTATTACTTGGACGACCCAGTGCACTTGCTGGTTAGTTGTGCGAAGTTGTGAAGTTATGTCTGGACCATGGTATTGTGCACCAGTTGTTGGTGCCATTGCTAGGGAGAGAACGAACAACAAATTTTACAACCTCAGAGTAACAATTTCGCGTACCAAGTTTTTGGCGCCGTTGCCGTGGATTGTTCGAGTTTGGACAACTGACGGTTCATCGTGTTGCTCAGATTGGGTAATTTTCTTCTTATTTTGTTTTCAAAAAGTTTTCAAAAATTTTTCAAAAATATTTTCTTCTTTTTCATTTTTCCCAATTAATATTCGAAAAAAATTATTTTCAAAAAAATATTTTTTCTTCAGAATTTTTAAGAATGAATTCTAGCGTTTCATGAAAAATGTTGGAGCCTGGCTGGCTGTAGAGCCATGTCTAAATTCTTTTGGACTGAGGCCTCCACATGTTAGGAAATTGCTTGTACTGCTGAAGCTTGTCTAGCCATTGGTCATGTCTAGTGTCTTGGACCGAAGCTTTCACTGAAAGCTTGGCTGGCTAGTAAGCCATGTCTAATTCCTGGACCGGAGCTTTAGACTAACATTGAAGATTCCTGGAATTCATATTAAAAAATTTGGAATCCTTATTTTTCTTTTTCAAATTAATTTTCGAAAAAAATACCAAAAAAATTAGAAAATCAAAAAAAAATCAAAAGTATTTTGTGTTTCTTGTTTGAGTCTTGAGTCAGATTTTAAGTTTGGTGTCAATTGCATGTTCATCTTGCATTTTTCAAAAAAAAAATCATGCATTCATAGTGTTCTTCATGATCTTCAAGTTGTTCTTAGTAAGTCTTCTTGTTTGATCTTGATGTTTTCTTGTTTTGTGTCTTTTCTTGTTTTTCATGTGCATTCTTGCATTCATGGTGTCTAAGCATTAAAGATTTCTAAGTTTGGTGTCTTGCATGTTTTCTTTGCATATAAAATTTTCAAAAATAAGCTCTTGATGTTCATCATGATCTTCAAAGTGTTCTTGGTGTTCATCTTGACATTCATAGCATTCTTGCATGCATTCATTGTTTTGATCCAAAATTTTCATGCATTGCATCATTTTCATGTTTTTCTCTTTCATCATTAAAAATTCAAAAATCAAAAAAATATCTTTCCCTTTTTCACTTTTAAATTTCAAAAATTTGGATTGACTTTTTCAAAAATTTTAAAATTCAATTGTTTCTTATGAGTCAAATCAAATTTTCAATTTAAAAATCTTATCTTTTTCAAAATCTTTTTCAAAAATCAAATCTTTTTCATTTTTCTTATTTATTTTTGAAAATTTTAAAAATATTTTTCAAAAAAATCTTTTTCTTAATTCTATATTATATTTTCGAAAATATCATCAACAATTAATATTTTGATTCAAAAATTTCAAGTTTGTTACTTGCTTGTTAAGAAAGATTCAAACCTTAAATTCTAGAATCATATCTTGTGATTTCTTGTGAATCAAGTCATTAATTGTGATTTTAAAAATTAAATCTTTTTCAAAACTAATTCTAATCATATCTGTCTATCATATTTTTTTAAAAAATCTTATCTTTTTCAAAAATTTGATTTTCAAATATCTTTTCTAACTTCTTATCTTCTTATCTTTTCAAAATTGATTTTCAAAATTTGTTTCAACTAACTAATTGACTTTTGTTTGTTTCTTATCTTTTTCAAAACTACCTAACTAACTCTCTCTCTCTAATTTTCGAAAATATCTTCCCTCTTTTTCAAAAATTCTTTTTAATTAACTAATTGTTTCAATTTTTAATTTTAATTTTATTTTATTCCTAATTTTCGAAAATCACTAACCCCTTTTCAAAATTTTATTTTCGAAAATCCTCTTTCTCTCTCATCTCCTTCTATTTATTTATTCATCTACTAACACTTCATCTCACCCAAATTCGAACCCCCTCTTCCATCTGTGTTCGAATTTTCTCTTCTTCCCTTCTTTACATTACATTCTTTTCTTCTTCTACTCACACAGGGGAACCTCTATACTTGGGTAAAAAGGATCCCTATTATTATTATTTTTCTGTTCCCTCTTTTTCATATGAGCAGGAGCAAGGACAAGAACATTCTTGTTGAAGCAGACCCTAAACCTGAAAGGACTCTGAAGAAGAAACTAAGAGAAGCTAAAATACAATAATCCAGAGATAACCTTACAGAAATTTTCGAACAAGAAGAGGAGATGGCAGCTGAAAATAATAATAATGCAAGGAGGATGCTTGGTGACTTTACTGCACCTAATTCCAATTTACATGGAAGAAGCATCTCCATCCCTACCATTGGAGCAAACAATTTTGAGCTGAAACCTCAATTAGTTTCTCTAATGCAACAAAACTACAAGTTTCATGGACTTCCATCTGAAGATCCTTTTCAATTCTTAACTGAATTCTTGCATATCTGTGATACTGTTAAGACTAATGGAGTAGATCTTGAAGTCTACAGGCTCATGCTTTTCTCTTTTGCTGTAAGAGACAGAGCTAGAATACGGTTGGACTCTCAACCTAAGGATAGCCTGAACTCTTGGGATAAGCTGGTCAAGGCTTTCTTAGCCAAGTTCTTTCCTCCCCAAAAGCTGAGTAAGCTTAGAGTGGATGTTCAAACCTTCAGACAGAAAGAAGGTGAATCCCTCTATGAAGCTTGGGAGAGATACAAAGAACTGACCAAAAAGTGTCCTTCTGACATGCTTTCAGAATGGACCATCCTAGATATATTCTATGATGGTCTGTCTGAATTAGCTAAGATGTCATTGGATACTTCTGCAGGTGGATCCATTCACCTAAAGAAAATGCTTGCAGAAGCTCAAGAACTCATTGACATGGTTGCTAATAACCAGTTCATATACACTTCTGAAAGGAATCCTGTGAATAATGGGACGCCTATGAAGAAGGGAGTTCTTGAAATTGATACTCTTAATGCCATATTGGCTCAGAATAAAATATTGACTCAGCAAGTCAATGTGATTTCTCAGAGTCTGAATGGAATGCAAGTTGCATCCAACAGTACTCAAGAGGCATCTTCTGAAGAAGAAGCTTATGATCCTGAAAACCCTGCAATAGCAGAGGTGAATTACATGGGTGAACCATATGGAAACACCTATAATCCCTCATGGAGAAATCACCCAAATCTCTCATGGAAGGATCAACAAAAGCCTCAACAAGGCTTTAATAATGGTGGAAGAAACAGGTTTAACAGCAGTAAATCTTTTCCATCATCTTCTCAGCAACAGACAGAGAACTCTGAACAAAATACCTCTAATGAGAACAAGCATCAATTCGGCGTTTAAACACCAGAATTGCATGCAAAGGCATTTTACATGCCTAATTGGTGCAGGGATGTAAATCCTTGACACCTCAGGATCTGTGGACCCCACAGGATCCCCGCATACCTCCACTCACCTTACCTCCACATAATCCTATATTACCCTCTCTCTCTCTCTCCATTCACAGTCATCCCTTCTGTTTTCCATTCACCACTCACATCCATTACTCCCCTAAAACCATCATACAACCCACCTACACCCATCCACTCAAATTCAAACCATCAACTCACCTCTATCTCTTCTTCTTCTTCTACTATTCTTTCTTCTTTTGCTCGAGGGTGAGCAATATTCTAAGTTTGGTGTGGTAAAAGCATAGCTTTTTTTATTTTTCATAACCATTGATGGCACCTAAGGCCAAAGAAAGCTCTAGAAAGAGGAAAGGGAAGACAAAAGCTTCCATCAAGGGTCTATAGCTCAGTGGTAGAACATTTGACTGCAAATCAAAAGATCCCTGAGATACCTCAGGGGATGCACTTTCCTCCACAGAACTATTGGGAGCAAATCAACACCTCCCTAGGAGAACTAAGTTCTAACATGGGACAACTAAGGGTGGAACATCAAAAGCACTCCATCATCCTTCATGAAATTAGAGAAGATCAAAGAGCTATGAGGGAGGAGCAACAGAGACAAGGAAGAGACATAGAAGAGATCAAGGACATCATTGGTTCCTCAAGAAGAAAACGCCACCATCACTAAGGTGGACTCATTCCATGTTCTTACATTCTCTGTTTTTCGTTTTCTATGTTAAATGTTTATCCATGTTTGTGTCTTCATTACATGATCATTAGTATTTAAGTGTCTATGCCTTAAAGTAGTGAATATGAATCCATCACCTCTCTTAAATGAAAAATGTTTTAATTCAAAAGAACAAGAAGTATATGAGTTTCAAATTTATCCTTGAACTTAGTTTGATTATATTGATGTGGTGACAATGCTTCTTGTTTTCTGAATGAATGCTTGAACAGTGCATATGTCTTTTGAAGTTATTGTTTAAGAATGTTAAATATGTTGGCTCTTGAAAGAATGATGACAAGGAGACATGTTATTTGATAATCTGAAAAATCATAAAAATGATTCTTGAAGCAAGAAAAAGCAGTGAATACAAAAGCTTGCAGAAAAAAAAAAGAAAGAAAAAAAATGGCGAAAAAAATAAAAAAAAAAAAAGAGAAAAAGCAAGCAGAAAAAGCCAAAAGCTCTTAAAACCAAAAGGCAAGAGGAAAAG
>NC_029794.2:97805568-97818937 GCF_000816755.2 Arachis ipaensis
TCTGAGTTCCTATAGATGCCAATCATTCTGAACTTCAATGGATAGAGTGAGATGCCAAAACTATTCAAGAGGCAAAAAGCTACAAGTCCCGCTCATCTGCTTGGAGCTATGTTTCATTGATGATTTGGAATTTATAGTATATTCTCTTCTTTTTATCCTATTTGATTTTCAGTTGCTTGGGGACAAGCAACAATTTAAGTTTGGTGTTGTGATGAGCGGATAATTTATACGCTTTTTGGCATTGTTTTTAGTAGGATCTAGTTACTTTTAGGGATGTTTTTATTAGTTTTTATGTTAAATTCACATTTCTGGACTTTACTATGAGTTTGTGTGTTTTTCTGTGATTTCAGGTATTTTCTGGCTGAAATTGAGGGGATCGAGCAAAAATCAGATTAAGAGGTTGAAGAAGGACTGCTGATGCTGTTGGATTCTGACCTCCCTGCACTCAAAGTGGATTTTCTGCAGCTACAGAACTCAAAATGGCACGCTTCTAATTGCGTTGGAAAGTAGACATCTAGAGCTTTCCAGCAATAGTAATAGTCCATACTTTCGCCGAGTTTAGATGACACAAAAGGGCGTTGAACGCCAGTTCTACGATGCAGTCTGGAGTTAAACGCCAGAAACACGTCACGAACCAGAGTTGAACGCCAAAAACACGTTACAACTTGGCGTTCAACTCCAGAAGAAGCCTCTGCACGTGTAAACTTCAAGCTCAGCCCAAGCACACACCAAGTGGGCCCCGGAAGTGGATTTATGCATCAATTACTTACTTTTGTAAACCCTAGTAGCTAGTTTAGTATAAATAGGACTTTTTACTATTGTATTCACATCTTGGGACGTTTAGTTCTTAGATCATGGGGGCTGGCCATTCGGCCATGCCTGGACCTTCATCACTTATGTATTTTCAACGGTAGAGTTTCTGCACTCCATAGATTAAGGTGTGGAGCTCTGCTGTTCCTCATGAATTAATACAAAGTACTACTGTTTTTCTATTCAATTCAACTTATTCCGCTTCTAAGATATCCATTTGCGCTTCAATATGAATGTGATGATCGTGACAGTCATCATCATTCCCCATGAACACGTGCCTGACAACCACTTCTGTTCTACCTTGGATTGAATGAGTATCTCTTGGATTCCTTAATCAGAATCTTCGTGGTATAAGTTAGAACCCATGGATGGCCATTCCTAAGATCCGGAAAGTCTAAATCTTGTCTGTGGTATTCCGAGTAGGATCTGGGAAGGGATGGCTATGACGAACTTCAAACTCGCGAGTGCTGGGCGTAGTGACAAACGCAAAAGGATAGTAAATCCTATTCTAGTATGATCGAGAACCTCCAGATGATTAGCCATGCCGTGACAGAGCATTTGGACCATTTTCACAGAGAGGATGGGATGTAGCCATTGACAATGGTGATGCCCCTTACAGAAAGCTTGCCATGGAAAGGAGTAAGACTGATTGGATGAAGACAGCAGGAAAGCAGAGATTCAGAGGAACGAAAGCATCTCTATACGCTTATCTGAAATTCTAACCAATGAATTACATAAGTATTTCTATCTTTATTTTCTATTTATTTACTATTATTTTTCGAAAACTCCATAACTATTTGATATCTGCCAGACTGAGATTTACAAGATGACCATAGCTTGCTTCATACCAACAATTTCCGTGGGATCGACCCTTACTCACGTAAGGTTTTATTACTTGGACGACCCAGTGCACTTGCTGGTTAGTTGTGCGAGGTTGTGAAGTTATGTCTGGACCATGGTATTGTGCACCACTTGTTGGCACCATTGCCAGGGAGAGAACGAACAACTAATTTTACAACCTCAGAGTAACGATTTCGCATACCTTCAGCCAACTGCTTGGTAATCAGCTTGTTCTGGGCCAGCAATGCATCCATGTTATTTAGCTCCATTACTCCTCTAGTGTTGCCTCTTTCAGAAGTATAGAAGTAGTCATTCTCAACTACAGTCTCAATGACATCTATGGCTTCTTCAATGGTCTTTTTCTTGTTCAGAGATCCCCCAGATGAGTGGTCTACTGCCTTCTTTGATTCATAAGAGAGACCTTCATAGAAGATGTGTAACTGCACCCATTCATTGAACATATCTGGCGGGCACCTTCTTGTCAAGTCCTTAAACCTCTCCCATGCTTTATAGAGAGTTTCACCATCTTGTTGCCTAAAGGTTTGTACCTCAGCTCTCAACCTGTTGATTCTTTAAGGAGGATAGAATCTCGCCAAGAATTTGTTCACCACATCTTCCCAGGTTGTTAAACTCTCCTTCAAGAAGGATTCCATCCATTTAGATGCTATGTCCTTGAGTGAGAAGGGAAACAGAAGCAGTCTATAGGTGTCAAGATGAACACCATTAGACTTCACAGTATCACATATCCTCAGAAAAGTGGTTAGATGTTGATTGGGGTCTTCTTAGACACTTCCTCCGAATGAACAATTGTTCTGAACGAGGGTGATGAGTTGTGGATTTAGTTCAAAGTTATTGGCATGTATGGTTGGCTTTTGAATGCTACTTCCACAGTTTCCTGGGTTTGGATTGATATAAGAGCCTAGAATTTTTCTTTCTTGTCCAGCATGATGCACTGGACCTTCTCTGCCATGGTTGTGAGCCTCTTCTTCATGATGGATCTCCATATTCTTATCCATGTCTGGTTCAAAGTACTCTTCCTCTTCCTCAGCACCAACAACTCTCTTTCTTCTTGCTTTCCTCCTTAATCTAAGGAAGGTCCTCTCAGGTTCAGAATCAACAGAAGTTGAAGCCTCGCTTCTTCTACCTGTCATACAACCAATAAGGCCAAAGCAAAAGGGAGATAGAGAATATTCTTGTTAAAAATGCTGTTAGTGTGAGCGATGCAATATATCAAACAGTTAGTGGATTAGTGAACTGAATTGTAACAAATACGAGAACACCACAAACGGGTAGGGGTAAAGGGAAGAAAATAACTAAAACTGAAAGTAAATTACTCAAACAGAATTTAAATCAAACAAAAAAAATGCTCAATCTAGTTATCCACCAATTTAATCATTGTTGATACAAAATCAATCCCCGAAATGGCGGAAAGTAAATGGCAGGAAATGTAATTACTGGAAATAAAGGACTGAATGTAAATGACGGAAAGTAAATTGCAGAATCTTAAATGAGGAATGGGAAAGATGAACATAAAAGTAAATGGCATAAAGTAAAGAGAATGGGAAAGATCAGAAATGGAGAGTTCATTGGGCTCAGGAGATGTTGTATTCTCCGGATCAAGTTCATTTTCATCTCTTCCTCAATCAATGCATTCATTGATCTCCTTGGCAATCTTAAGTGATTGAATTCCAATTCCTTAGTAATTTAATCTCTCAAATCTTGATCAATAGCCAATTCCTTGGTCTAATTGCTCATGAGAAGAGATGAAGTGTGGTCACTGATTATACCACATGTATTTCCAAATCAAAATGTTGGTAGGATTATATGTCACTATATCCATCCAAACCCCAATTTGGTCCAACATGAGAAAGCATTTCTAGCATGATTTCTTCATTCCTCTTCCAAGGTTCCGAAGAGATCCAAGTATGAATAGCTTCTTTTCCAAGACAACTAGCCAATTGGATGAAGATTGAAAGCTTTCTAGTAAAATCAAGAGAAAAGAAAGAAGTAGAATAATGAAAACTATTATTGATCCATCAAATTACAACAGAGCTCCCTAACCCAATGAAAGGGGTTTAGTTGTTCATAGCTCTGGGAATGGAAAACAAAGATGGAAAATACATTCTCAAAGTAAAACTAAAAGTGCAAAGAAAGTAAAATTATACAGAGAGTAGTTCTCTCAGTGCCCAAAAGCTCTCCTCTGTAGTTCAAAACTACTCCTATATATACTACTCTTCTGATCTTCTAGTTGGCTCTTCAAGTCTTTGGATATGGGCCGTTGGATCTTGAGTTGAAGCAGTTTGGAATCTTCAGTGGGCTCAGCTTTACTTGCAGAGAAAGTGTGAAGTAGGCATGGACTTTAGCTAGGACGTTAGTGGCGTTAACGTTAAGTGAAAATGTGGGTTTGAGAACGTTAGTGACAATCACCTTTTTCACTAACGTTCCTAGCCCAAGATGGTTCACGTTAACTTCAACGTTAGTGGCACTAACGTGACCACTAACGTTGCCTCTTGGTCCATCGCAAGCATTATTGGCATTCACCTTTGCCAATAACGTTGCTCTTAGCCCCCCCTTTTCTCACGTTAGTATAACTAACGTGGCTCTTAACGTGGGCATGCCTTAGCCTTGAGAGCATTAGTGACACTTACCTTTGTCACTAATGCTCCAAACGCCCCTTCTAATGTTAGTGCCTCACATTAATTGTCTTAACGTGGCCACTAACGTGGTGGTGATTGCCATTTCCAACGTTAGTAACAAAGGTGAGTGTCACTAACGTTGGCTCATCATTTCTTTCCTCCACGTTAGCTTCCACGTTAATGCAATTAACGTGGCAACTAACGTGGCTCATAGTGGCTTGGTCCAACGTTAGTGACAAAGGTGAGTGTCACTAACGTTGGCGATTCCTTGCTCCTCCCACGTTAGAGTTCACATTAATGTAGTTAACGTGACTCTTAACGTGACCAATTGGGCTTAGTCCAACGTTAGTGACAAAGGTGAGTGTCACTAACGTTGGCATTGTCTTTCCTTTTCACGTTAGAGTTCACGTTAACTGAGTTAACGTGACTCTTAACGTGGCTAATTGCTAATTTGGAGCGTTAGTGGTATTCACTTTTACCACTAACGCTGGAGCTTCCTTTCTCTCCACGTTAACTACCACGTTGATGTAGTTAACGTGGCAATTAACGTGGGCCATGATGGTTTTGAAGGCGTTATTGGCAATCACTTTTCTCATTAACGTTGCAAGTTTATTCCCATTCCACGTTAGTGGTCACATTAATTAGATTAACGTGGCTGCTAATGTGGCTCTTCCTTGCTTCCTTTGTCCTGAAATCAAGCAAATAAAGTGCATCAAAGCTCTAATCCAAGTTATGAGACATGCATTATCCAATTTGTCATTCAATTCATGCATAATTCTCATAAAATCACATGAAATTCACAATGTTTGCTTGAATCAAGATGTAAGTGATTATCTACCCAAAACTTGCTTATTAAATAAGAAAATGCATGAAACTACCCTAAAACAGTAAAGAAAAGGTCAATGAAACTGGACAAAATGCCCTGGCATCACTGCCTCCTCCCTTTAGGGCGTTGAACGACCAGGAGGGACCTCCTTCTTGGCGTTCAATGCCAGGTCTTCTACCATTTCGGGCATTGAACACCTAGCCTTTGTTCCCTGGTTGGTGTTTAACGCCAGCAACACTCCATCCAGAGTGTTCTGTTTTCACTGCTGAACATTTTGGTCTCTGTTCTGACTGCTGCACATGATTATGAACCTAAAGAAATAACTTAAAGAAACAAATTAAAAGAAATAAAAATAACTAATTAAGGTTGGGTTGCCTCCCAAGAAGCGCTTCTTTAATGTCATTAGCTTGACGGACAGCTCTTTTCAAGGAGGAAGATAGTCATAGAGGAATAAATCCTTACTTCTTACTGGGAGCTTCCTTCCTATGCTCTCATGGAATACCATAATACGCTCAAGAGTCAGGATCTTGTTCATTGCCTGAGGCAGGGTTGGGCTTGCAGCAATATGCTGGTGTCCCTTTTTGTCACTTCTCTCTTCCATGGTGAATACCATGATGAGATAAGTGAATACTACCATCTTCCATGGTGAAAATCCTTTAGTAGGGATATTTTTGTTTTTCCAGCCCCTAAGTATCTTCCTTTTGGGGCCTTCCTCCTTGGTGGATAGTGTACATCCAACACTAAAATTATGTTTGGTCTTAGGAGAGATTGAATGAGTTCCATTCAAGGGAGGAGGCTTGAATGCTGAATCCTTTATGTAAGTGCCTCCCTTATCAGGGGGTAATGGAGGGTCAAGAACCTTGAACACCATCCAGTCCTTATGCAAGGTAATCCTTATTTCTTGTGCTTCTTGGATTCTCAGCTTCTCCATCACAAAGAGTGGCATGAGGTTGATGCTTGACCCTAGGTCACACAGAGCCTTCTCAAAGGTCATGGTGCCTATGGTGCAAGGAATCAGGAAGCATCTAAGATCTGGAAGCTTCTGAGGTAGCTTCTGCTAAACCAAAGCATTGAGTTCTTTAGAAAGCAATAGAGGTTCTTCCTCCAAAGGCTTTGTACCAGATAGCTTGGCATTCAGCTTTATGAGAGCTCCTAAGTACCGAGCAACTTGCTCTTCCCTAGTATCTTCATCCTCATCAGAGGATGAGCAATCATCAGAACTCATGCATTGTAGAAGTGTATGCAAAGGAACCTCTATGGTCTCTACATGAGCCTTGGCTTCCTTTAGTTCTGGGATACGGGTTTCTTAAGTGAGCATTGAGCACTCAGAGGGTGTGCTTTTACTGGCGTTCAACGCCAGCTCTGTTAGCTCTTATGGCATTGAACACTCATGCTGTGCACCCTGATGAACTGACTTTCGTGTGGTTTAGAATTCACAATAAATTCTCATTGCAATATAGTTTCTAAACCAACACTAATCTTTTCATAAAAAATTTTTTTTTGTCACAGGTACAAACTCCTAAAATTATAAACCGAAGTATTTAAACCTCGAGTCGTTCTCCCTAGGAATTGTAATAAAGTGTTCTTGTTATTGGTTATGAGGTATGTTTTGGGGTTTTTAAGATAAAAGACATGAAATATAAATGGCAAAGAAAATAAACTAATTGCTAAAAAGGTCTTGGCAAGGGTTGGTGGTCAAGGATCTCTATCCTTATCACTAACCACAACATGAGAATTGACAAGGATCAACCCCATTAAGTCATCCTCTAACTAATAAAGAAAAGTCAAATGAGCTATGTCAATCCAAGTCCATAAGTCCTATTTCTACACCAAATCAATTAGTGAGATCTAGTGTTAATGGCTCCCAATCGTCAATCACCTGGACATTAGTAACTCAAGAGTTCCTAAGTTACCTTCCCAAGCCAAGAGCATAAAATTCTACTCTAAAATCCAACCAAGCATTTTATCAAACACTTGGAAAGCATAAAAGGAAAGCATAGTAAAATTACAAGGAAAGTAAATCTACACTACTCAATTGCAAAGAATTAAACAACAACAAATCAAATCAACAATAAAGGAATCATGAATCATAAATTGCATTAAAGAGAAATAGAAGAAACAAAAGTGCATGAACATAAAAGTAAAGAATTACATGAATTAAATGCAAAACTAGAAAGAGGAAAGGTAGAAGAAGAAGAATTTCAAAGAGAAAAGTAAATCAAAGCATGAAATTAACCTAGATCTAAGAAATCCTAATCTAGATCTAGCCTACTCCCAATTCTAGAGAGAAGAGAGAGCTTCTCTCTCTAGAAACTAACTAAAGCATGAAAAAACTAAAATAAAACTCACTAACTAACTAGATGTCTCATCCCTCTTCAATCCTTGGGTTAAATAGCATAAAAAATGAGTTAGATTGGGCCCAAAATGCCTTAGAATTCGCTGGCCATGAGTTGCATTAAGTGAACCATGTGCAACCATCAGCGCATACGCGTACCGTACGCGTGCGCGCCCTATGTACTGTGCAACAATGGCAAATCTTATATCATTTCGAAGCCCTGGATATTAGCTTTCCAATGCAACTAGAACCGCATCATTTGGACCTCTGTAGCTCAAGTTATGGTCGATTAAGTACAAAGAGGTCGGCTTGACATCTTTTGCGATTCCTTCATTTCTTCATGAGTTCTCCATTTTTACATGCTTTTCCTTCATTCCCTTGATCCAATATTTGCCCCCTAAACCTGAAATCACTTAAGAAACATATCAAGGCACCTAATGGAATCAAGGTGAATTAAATTTAGCTATTTTAAGACCTAGAAAGCATGTTTTCACTCTTAAGCACAATTAAAGGAGAAGTTATAAAACCATGCTATTTCATTGAATAAATGTGAGGAAAGGTTATCAAAATACTCTAATTTCAACACAAGATAAACCCTACAAATGGGGTTTATCAACCTCCCCACACTTAAACCAAGCATGTCCTCATGCTTGAACCAAGAATAAAGTAAAGGGTATGGACATTTATTCAATGCAAATAACCTAAATGCATCTATCTATATGAATGCAACTAAATACAAAATGATTCTACCTACTTGGTTAAAAATAAATCAATCTCCAAGACATACATGCACAAGTAGGGCCAAGATCATATAATAATTCATGAATCCTACCAATTCAAGTATAAAAATGAAGTTCAAGTAGACTTGCAAGAAGAACGCTCATGAAAGCCGGGAATTAAGGAATTGAGCGTCGAACCCTCATCGGAAGTGTTTGCACTCTAGTTGCTCAAGTGTGTAGGGTCGATTCTCTCAATTCTCCTCTAATCATGCTTTCTAAGATTTGTTTTTCATCTAACAATCAACATTTATTTCATGCATGCATACATTCATCATGAGGACTTTTCATAGGTTGTAATGGGGCTAGGGTCAAGGTAAGGATGGGTATTTGGTCAAGTGGACTTGAAATTTGAATCTTTGATTACCTTAAACTTCCCACCTAACCTATATAGCAACCTATACAATTCTAAACAAACCTAACTACCCATTCTTCACCTTTTCACATACTCATGCATTTTCTTTTGATTCACATTCTATATGCATTGATTATTATTGAACTTGAACTTTAGGGCATTTTGTCCCCTTTTTATTGATTTTCTTTTCTTTTTCTTTCTTTTTCTATTTTTTTTCTTTTTTTTTTTTGATATCTACATATATTTTTTTCTTTCTTTTTATTTTCTCATTTTTTTCTTTTTTTTTTTGAAATAAAGTATATACAAGAGTATCAATGCATATCGTTTTACATTTGATTAACACATGAGCATGTACCCAATTCCCAATATTTTCAACAAAAACACAAAACTACCCTTTTATCCCAACCAATGTCCCATGTTTTCCCACACTTGAATGATACACACTCACACTAGCCTAAGCCAATCAAAGATCCAAACAAGGGACTTTTATTATTTTTCGCTTTAGGCTTGTAATGTGCTAAAATAAAGAACAATTGAGTTAAGTATAGGCTCAAAATTAGTTAACAATGGGGAGTAAAAGGTAGGCTATTTGGGTAAGTGAGCTAATGAAATAATGGCCTCAATCATATAAATGCATGAATACACAAAATAATGGACATATAGATTCAAACAAATCAAAGATCACAATCATAGAAAGAGAACAATTGCACACAAGAAGGGAAAATAAGTGGTTATAAGATGTAACCACCTCATTAGGCTCAAATCTCACAAGCTTGTGTTCTTAGCTCAAAAGCCATGTTCCAAAATAATTTCTTTCAAGCAAGTTCAACAAAAATTTTTCAAATTGGTAGGTTGCCCTAAAAACAAATTCTTGGAAAAGGAATCATCACCCTAACCAAGTAGTCCTAATAAGAAAGAAGTGATAAAAATATGTACAAATTCTAACTAACATGCAACCTATCATACAATGCAAAAACTAATCTAACATTGGTGTTGAAAAAGGAAATTGTTACCCATGGAGATCGGTCGGACGACCTCCCCACACTAGAAGATTGCACCGTCCTCGGTGCATGCAAAGAAGAGCAATGTGGACGGGTTGCTACAATTGATGAGCTTCCTCAAAAGATTGTGCGGATGGAATTATTTGTTGCACCATTTAGAAACTTTCCCTTTTTCCCTTCTTGGTGGCCAGCCTAAAAAGAGCGAAAAAGAAAGAAAATTAAGCCTACAATAAAGATATCAAAGCAAAAAGAACATAGGTGGGGACTAATGCCAAGTAAGAGTATGGTTCTCTACTACATGGTAGCTACAACATGTGAGTGAGAAAACAATATAAGCTAAGATATATTAAAACTTGATGCAAGAAGAAAATCAAAGCATGAAGAGCATATTGAGCATCAAGATCAAATAAGAATTGACACAAAAAAGATTAGTGATAAGCATGAGAGCAATGGGTCTCATCCTTACTCAATGATAATGAGGCACAAGAACAAAGGATAATGAGTTAGGAAGGACTAAAGGACTAATCTCGTGTATAGAACAAACATTACAATTAATGCTACAAGTTACGAAGCACCAAAATAATACAAGAGATTCTCAACAATTGAGTAAAAGAATTCAACACCATTATTAAAATGAGAAACTTAGAAAAAAAATGAAAACAGGCTAAAAAATCAAAATTGAAACGTAAAGAATAGAAGCATGCAAATGCAATAAACAAAAGAAAATGGAAGATGTGCGTACCGTCTGAGGGACGCATACACGCCAGGTGCGCGTACGCGTGAGTCAGGCTATAGGCATAATATTGGCACAAAATTAGCACAACTCTCGGGAAAATAGCCCAGGATTGCAGATATCCCTATCGGCGCGCACACGGCTAGTGCGCGTATGCGCGCTTTGTGCGACTGAGGCCATGGACGCGTACGCGCCAGGTGCGCGCACGCGTGAGCAGCGTTGTGCCTGGGGCTCAGTGTTGGCCCAAAATTGGCACAACTCTCTGGAAAATAACCCAGGAGTTGCGAGTGGCCTATGGGCGCGTACGTGCATAGTGCGCGCACGCGCGCCCCCTCCTTTTTTTTAAGAAATACTAAAAACAGCCTAAAATCTCCCTAACACTACCTACAACTCCAGAATCAACTACAAATACAAAAATAAAAAATTCTCTTTGGTTGTTGAAGAGTTTTCAAATATAAACAAGGAAACTTGCATCAAAGGTAACTAACAACCAAATTATTAAGACAACTATATGAGAAGAAAAAAACTACCTGTAATGGTAACTCAAATCACTTATTAATCAAAGCTACAAAGGAGTGGAAAGAGTTTACCATGGTGGGGTGTCTCCCACCTAGCACTTTTATTTAAAGTCCTTAAGTTGGACATTTGGTGGGGGCCTTGCTATGGTGGCTTATGCTTGAGTTCATCCTTGAATCCCCACCAATGTTTGCATTTCCAATGACCACCGGGATCCCAAATTAAGTGCACAAGGCCTTCAAAGAGGCTTAAGCAAGTGACAAGGCCCCAAAGTTGATGATTGTCTATGTATATTCCGGGGTCCCATACTTTGTTTGTCAACCCCCTTTCTTCTTTATCTTCATGCTTCCAATAGGATGACAAACTTATTGAATTCTCTTTGTAACTCCTTCTCATCATCCTAATTCCATTGACTTGAGTACCACTCCACCTTTGAATCCTAAGATTTGAGTTTCCATCCACTATGTACCTTGATTCTTGTTGCCAACCAACATCCAACTCTTTTCTACTTTCTAACCCACAAATAGTTCTAAGTTGACCATCCATTTCTAACAATGCATATTGATATGGGCTAAGGAAATTAAAGGATGAGATAATTACCCACTCAATTTGTGATTTGAATGGTGGCTTAGCAAGGAAGATATCCAATGGTCCTGACATTGTAGGCTCCACTTCCTTTGGCTCCTCCTTGATGACTTCCATCTTTCGAAAACTTTCTTCAATTTCCTCTTGTTTGATAACTTCTTCCAACTCTTCCTCATTGATCAAAACATGCATTGGAGGTTGCGCACATGCCTCCTCAACATTGGTTTCACATCCCATGGAAGAAGCTTCAACAAGATCACTATTGTCACTTGATGTAGAGTTGTCTTCAATGATGGAATGTCCTTCTTGTTCAACCTCCCCTAGGTCTTCTTCCACTTCTTCTTCTTCAATAATCTCCATCTCTTCCACTTGTTGAAAAATACACTCCATTTTCTTGTTTTCAACTTGAGACTCTAAAATCTCCCTCATACTTCCTTCTTCGGTCGCTGGTGCACGAAATTGTGATTCACACTTTTCACAACTCCGCACAACTAACCAACAAGTGCACTAGGTCGTCCAAGTAATACCTTACGTGAGTAAGGGTCGATCCCATGGAGATTGTCGGCTTGAAGCAAGCTATGGTCATCTTGTAAATCTTAGTCAGGCGGATTCAAATGGTTATGAGGTTTTGATAATTAAAAGATAAATAAAACATAAAATAAAATAAAGATACTTATGTAATTCATTGGTGGGAATTTCAGATAAGCGTTTAGAGATGCTTTGTTGCCTCTGAACCTCTGCGTTCCCATTGTCTTCTTCTAATCATGCGTGCTCCTTTCCATGGCAAGCTGTATGATCCTCTCGGATGAAAAATACCAGGTAGGATCTCTGCACAGCTAATCAACTGTCGGATTTCTCGTCTCGAATGAAAAATACCAAGTACAGTTACCGCACGGCTAATCATCTGTCGGTTCCCGCTAGCATCAGAATAGGACCCTTGTCCTTTTGCACACTGTCACTGCGCCCAACATTTGCACACAAGTTTGAAGCTCGTCACAGTCATCCCTTCCCAGATCCTACTCGGAATACCACAGACAAGGTTTAGACTTTCCGGATCTCAGGAATGCTGCCAATGGTTCTAGCCTATACCACGAAGATCCTAATCTCACGGACTCGGTCCGTGTATTAGATACCCAAGAGAATATACTCTGGCTGTCATCTAATGACTACGTTGAACATCATGTAGACCGCTTGTGGATGTCAAGCATGCGGATCTTGGCTAAGCGAGTAACGAAGATAGTGGGTGATTGTCACGAGTCACCCCTTCATTCTGACTTAACTGAATTAAGTACAAGAGTATCTCTTGGGGAAGAAGTAGGCGTGAATTGAAAGAGAAACAATAGTATTTGCATTAATTCATGAAGAACAGCAGAGCTCCCCACCTTAATCTATGAGGTGTAGAAACTTCACCGTAGAAAATACATAAGTGAAAAGAGGTCTAGGCATGGCCGTGAGGCCAGCCTCCCAGTGTAACATAAAAGTTCCAAAGTATGATCAAAGATGCAAATACAATAGTAAAAAGTGCTATTTATACTAAACTAGTTACTAGGGATTACAGAAAATAAGTAACTAAGTGCAGATAGTGCAGAAATCTACTTCTAGGGCCCATTTGGTGTGTGCTTGGGCTGAGAATTGAAGCTTTCACATGCATAGGCCATTCTTGGAGTTAAACGCCATCTTGGGTGCCAGTTTGGGCGTTTAACACCAGTTCTAGTGCCAGTTCTGGCGTTTTACTCCAGAAAAGAGTCTTTGGTGGGCAATCGAATGCCAGTTTGGGCCATCAAATCTCAGGAAACGTATGAACTATTATACATTTCTGGAAAGCCCAAGATGTCTACTTTCCAACGCAATTGAGAGCGCGGCAATTGGGCTTCTGTAGCTCCAGAAAATCCTTTTCGAGTGCAGGAGGGTCAGAATCCAACAGCATCTGCAGTCCTTTTTCAGCCTCTGAATCAG
>NC_029794.2:97820394-97833722 GCF_000816755.2 Arachis ipaensis
GTTATGAGGTTTTGATAATTAAAAGATAAATAAAACATAAAATAAAATAAAGATACTTATGTAATTCATTGGTGGGAATTTCAGATAAGCGTTTAGAGATGCTTTGTTGCCTCTGAACCTCTGCGTTCCCATTGTCTTCTTCTAATCATGCGTGCTCCTTTCCATGGCAAGCTGTATGATCCTCTCGGATGAAAAATACCAGGTAGGATCTCTGCACAGCTAATCAACTGTCGGATTTCTCGTCTCGGATGAAAAATATCAGGTACAACTATCGCACAGCTAATCATCTGTTGGTTCTCACTAGCGTCGGAATAGGACCCTTGTCCTTTTTCACACTGTCACTGCGCCCAACATTCACAAGTTTGAAGCTCGTCACAGTCATCCCTTCCCAGATCCTACTCGGAATACCACAGACAAGGTTTAGACTTTCCGGATCTCAGGAATGCTGCCAATGGTTCTAGCCTATACCACGAAGATCCTAATCTCACGGACTCGGTCCGTGTATTAGATACCCAAGAGAATATACTCTGGCTGTCATCTAATGACTACGTTGAACATCATGTAGACCGCTTGTGGATGTCAAGCATGCGGATCTTGGCTAAGCGAGTAACGAAGATAGTGGGTGATTGTCACGAGTCACCCCTTCATTCTGACTTAACTGAATTAAGTACAAGAGTATCTCTTGGGGAAGAAGTAGGCGTGAATTGAAAGAGAAACAATAGTATTTGCATTAATTCATGAAGAACAGCAGAGCTCCCCACCTTAATCTATGAGGTGTAGAAACTTCACCGTAGAAAATACATAAGTGAAAAGAGGTCTAGGCATGGCCGTGAGGCCAGCCTCCCAGTGTAACATAAAAGTTCCAAAGTATGATCAAAGATGCAAATACAATAGTAAAAAGTGCTATTTATACTAAACTAGTTACTAGGGATTACAGAAAATAAGTAACTAAGTGCAGATAGTGCAGAAATCTACTTCTAGGGCCCATTTGGTGTGTGCTTGGGCTGAGAATTGAAGCTTTCACATGCATAGGCCATTCTTGGAGTTAAACGCCATCTTGGGTGCCAGTTTGGGCGTTTAACACCAGTTCTAGTGCCAGTTCTGGCGTTTTACTCCAGAAAAGAGTCTTTGGTGGGCAATCGAATGCCAGTTTGGGCCATCAAATCTCAGGAAACGTATGAACTATTATACATTTCTGGAAAGCCCAAGATGTCTACTTTCCAACGCAATTGAGAGCGCGGCAATTGGGCTTCTGTAGCTCCAGAAAATCCTTTTCGAGTGCAGGAGGGTCAGAATCCAACAGCATCTGCAGTCCTTTTTCAGCCTCTGAATCAGATTTTTGCTCAGGTCCCTCAATTTCAGCCAGAAAATACCTGAAATCACAGAAAAACACAAAAACTCATAGTAAAGTCTAGAAATATGATTTTTGAATAAAAACTAATAAAAATATAATAAAAAGTAACTAAAACATACTAAAAACTATGTAAAAATAATGCCAAAAAGGGTATAAATTATCCGCTCATCACAACACCAAACTTAAATTGTTGCTTGTCCCCAAGAAACTAAAAATAAAATAGGATAAAAAGAAGAGAAAATACAATAAATTCCAAAAACATCAATAAAGATTAGTTTCAATTAGATGAGCGGGGCTAGTAGCTTTTTGCTTCTGAACGGTTTTGGCATCTCACTTTATCCTTTGAAGTTCAGAATGATTGGCATCCATAGGAACTCAAAATTCAGATAGTGTTATTGATTCTCTTAGTTCAGTATGTTGATTCTTGAACATAGCTACTTTATGAGTCTTGGCCGTGACCCTAAGCATTTTGTTTTCCAGTATTACCACCGGATACATAAATGCCACAGACACATAACTGGGTGAACCTTTTCAGATTGTGACTCAGCTTTGCTAGAGTCCCCAGTTAGAGGTGCCCAGAGCTCTTAAGCACACTCTTTTTGCTTTGGACCACGACTTTAACCGCTCATTCTCAAGCTTTTCACTTGACAACTTCACGCCACAAGCACATGGTTAGGGACAGCTTGATTTAGCCGCTTAGGCCAGGATTTTATTCCTTTGGGCCCTCCTATCCATTAATTCTCAAAGCCTTGGATCCTTTTTACCCTTGCCTTTTGGTTTAAAAGGTTATTGGCTTTTTCTACTTGCTTTTTCTTTTTCTTTCTTTTTCTTTTTATTTTTTTTCGCCAATTTTTTCTTTTTTCTCTTTTTTTTCGCAAGCTTTTGTTTTTCACTGCTTTTTCTTGCTTCAAGAATCAATTTTATGATTTTTCAAATTATCAATAACATTTCTCCTTTTTTATTATTCTTTCAAGAGCCAACAATTTTAACATTCATAAACAACAATATCAAAAATATGCAATGTTCAAGCATTCATTCAGAAAACAAAAAGTATTGCCACCACATCAAAATAATTAAACTATTTTCAAGATAGAATTCAAAATTCATGTAGTTCTTTTTCTTTTTCAGAAAATATTTTTCTTATTTAAGAAAGGTGAAGGATTCATGGAATCATTCATAGCTTTAAGACATAGACTCTAAACACTAATAATCATGTAATAAAGACACAAACATAGACAAAACATAAAGCATAAAAACCGAAAAACAGAAAAGTAAGAACAAGGAATTTAAAGAACGGGTCCACCTTAGTGATGGCGGCTAGTTCTTCCTCTTGAAGATCTTATTGAGTGCTTGAGCTCCTCTTTGTCTCTTCCTTGCCTTTGTTGCTTCTCCTCATGGCCTTTTGGTCTTCTCTGATTTCGTTGAGGATAATGGAGTGCTCTTGGTGCTCCATCCTTAATTTTCCCATGTTAGAACTCAAATCTCCTAAGGAGATGTTGAGTTGCTCCCAATAGTTGTGTGGAGGAAAGTGCATCCCTTGAGGCATCTCAGAGATTTCCTGATGAGGAATTTCCTCATGCTCTTGTTGAGGTCCATGAGTGGGCTCTCTTGTTTGCTCCATCCTCTTCTTAGTGATGGGCTTGTCTCCTTCAATGAGGATGCCTTCCTCTATGACAATTCTAGCTAAATTGCATAGGTAACAGATGAAATGAGGGAAGGCTAACCATGCCAAAGTGGAGGGCTTGTCCGCCACCTTGTAGAGTTCTAGAGGTATAATCTCATGAACTTCTACTTCCTCTTTATTCATGATACTATGGATCATGATAGCCCGGTCTATTGTAACTTCAGACCGGTTTCTAGTAAGAATGATAGAGCGTTGGATGAACTCCAACCATCCCCTAGCCACGGGTTTGAGGTCAAGCCTTCTTAGTTGAACCGGCTTGCCTTTGGAGTCTCTCTTCCATTAAGCTCCTTCCACACAAATGTCCATAAGGACTTGGTCTAACCTTTGATCAAAGTTGACCCTTCTAGTGAAAGGGTAAGGATCTCCTTACATCATTGGTAAGTTAAATGCCAACCTCACATTTTTCGGACTGAAATCCAAGTAATTCCCCCGAACCATTGTGAGCCAATTCTTTGGGTTCGGGTTCATACTTTGATCATAGTTCTTAGTGATCCATGCATTAGCATAGAACTCTTGAACCATTAAGATTCCGACTTGTTGGATGGGGTTGGTGAGAGCTTGCCAACCTCTTCTTCGAGTCTCACGTCGGATCTCTGGATATTCACTCTTTTTGAGCATGAAGGGGACCTCGGGGATCACCTTTTTCTTGGCCACAACTTCATAGAAGTGGTCTTGATGGACCTTTGAGATGAATCTCTCCATCTCCCATGACTCAGAGGTGGAAGCAATTGCCTTTCCTTTCCTCTTTTTAGAGGTTTCTCCAGTCTTAAGTGCCATTAATGGTTATGGAAAAACAAAAAGCAGAGCTTTTTCCCACACCAAACTTAAAAGGTTTGCTCGTCCTCGAGAAAAAGAAGAAAGAAAAGAGTAGAAGAAGAAGAAATGAAGGAGATGGAGGGGAGTGTTGGTTTCGGCCAAGGGGTGTTTAAGTGTGTATGATGTGTGAAATTGAAGGTGGTAAGGAGGGGTATTTATAGGGTAAGAGAGAGGGGGAATTCGTGTATTAGGGGTGGGGTTTGGGAGGGAAATATTTTGAATTTAAATGGTGAGGTAGGTGGGGTTTTATGATGGATGGATGTGAGTGGTGAAGAGGTTGTAGGGAAGAGGGTAGGATTTGATAGGTGAATGGTATTTGGGGAAGAGGAATTGATGGGATTGGTCAACGATATTTGGGGAAGAGTGTTATGGAGAGGTGTGAAGAGGAGAGAGAGTGAGTTGGGGTAGGTGGGGATCCTGTGGGGTCCACAGATCCTAAGGTGTCAAGGAATTCTGGTCCCTGCACCCTTCTGGCATTTAAACGCCCTATGTATGCCATTTCCGGCATTTAACGCCAACTCTACTAACTTTTCTAGCGTTAAACGCCAGGCTGATGCCCATTTCTGGCGTTTAACGCCCATCAGACACCCTTTTCTGGCGTTAAACGCCAATCTGTCTGCCAATTCTGGCATTTAACACCAGCCAGACACCAGACACCCTTTTCTGGCATTAAACGCCCAGAATGTTGCCAGACTGGGCGTTAAACGCCCATTCTGCTATTCTTACTGGCGTTTAAATGCCAGTAAGCCTGTCCTCCAGGGTGTGCTATTTTTGATGCTGTTTTAATTCTGTAGCTATTTTTATGACTTCACATGATCATCAACCTAAAGAAAACATAAAATGACAATGGAATATAAATAAATATAATTAAATAACATTGGGTTGCCTCCCAATAAGCACTTCTTTAATGTCAATAGCTTGACAGTGAGCTCTTAGAGAGCTACACAGAGACTCAGAGCTTAATGGTGGCCTCCCAACACCAAACTTACAATTTGAATGTGGGGGCTCTGGTTGACTCTGTATTGAGATAAGCTTTTCATTCTTCCTCTCCATGGTTACAGAAGAAGATCATTGAGCCTTAAACACAAGGTAGTCCTCAATCAATTGAAGGACTAACTCTCCTCTGTCCACATCAATCACAGCCCTTGCTGTGGCTAGAAAGGGTCTTCCAAGGATAATGGATTCATCCTCATCCTTCCCAGTGTCTAGGATTATGAAGTCAGTAGGGATATACAGGCCTTCAACCTTCACTAAGACATCCTCTACAAGTCTATAAGCCTGTTTCATTGATTTGTCTACCATCTCTAATGAGATTCTTGCAGCTTGTACCTCAAAGATCCCTAGTTTCTCCATTGCATAGAGTGGCATGAGGTTTATTCCTGACCCCAGGTCACACAGAGCCTTCTCAAAGGTCATGGTGCCTATGATACAGGGTATTAAGAACTTTCCGGGATCCGGTTTCTTCTGAGGTAATTTCAGTTGAACCAAAGCATTCAGTTCATTGATGAGCAATGGAGGTTCATCCTCCCAAGTCTCATTACCAAATAACTTGCCATTCAGCTTCATGATTGCTCCTAGGTACTGAGCAACTTGCTCTTCAACAATATCTTCATCCTCTTCAGAGGAGAAACACTCATCAGAGCTCATGAATGGCAACAGTAAGTTCAGTGGAATCTCTATGGTCTCTGTATGAGCCTCAGATTCCTTTGGTTCCTCATTAGGGAACTCCTTAGTGGTCAGTGAACGTCCATTGAGGTCTTTCTCACTGGAAATCACTGCCTCTTCCTCCTCTATAGGTTCGGCCCTATTGGTTATATTTATGGCCTTGCACTCTCTCTTTAGATTCTCTTATGTATTGCTTGGGAGAGTACTAGGAGGGATTTCAGTAACTTTTTTACTCAGCTGACCCACTTCTACCTCCAAATTTCTGATGGAGGACCTTATTTCAGTCATGAAACTGAGAGTGGTCTTAGTTAGATCAGAGACTATGGTTCCTAATTCAGAGAGGCTCTGCCTAGAATTCTATGTCTGTTGCTGAGACGATGATGGAAAAAGTTTGCTATTGCCAAAATTATTTCTCCCACCATTATTATTATTGAAGCCTTGATTAGGCTTCTGCTGATCCTTCCATGAGAAATTAGGATGATTCCTCCATGAAGGATTGTAAGTGTTTCCATAGGATTCTCCCATGTAATTCACTTCTTCCATTCCAGGATTCTCAGGGTCATAAGCTTCTCCTTCAGAGGAAGCTTCTTTAGTACTGCTGGATGCAGCTTGCAATCCAATCAGATTCTGAGAAATCATATTGACTTGCTGAGTCAATATTTTATTCTGAGCCAATATGGCATTCAGAGTATCAATCTCAAGAACTCCTTTCTTTTGAGTCATCCCATTATTCACAGGATTTCTTTCAGAAGTGTACATGAATTGGTTATTTGTAACCATTTCAATGAGTTCCTGGGCTTCTACAGGCATTTTCTTCAGATGAAGAGATCCACCAGTAGAGTGATCCAATGACATCTTGGACAATTCAGACAGACCATCATAGAATATACATAAGATGCTCCATTCTGAAAGCATGTCAGAAGGACACTTTCTGATCAATTGCTTATATCTTTCCCAAGCTTCATAGAGGGATTCACCTTCCTTCTGTCTGAAGGTTTGGACTTCCACTCTAAGCTTGCTCAACTTTTGAGGTGGAAAGAATTTGGCCAAGAAAGCATTGACCAACTTTTCCCAAGAGTTCAGGCTTTCTTTAGGCTGTGAGTCCAACCATATCCTAGCTCTGTCTCTTACAACAAAGGGAAAAAGCATAAGTCTGTAGACCTCGGGATTAACCCTATTGGTCTTAACAGTGTCACAGATTTGTAAGAATTCAACTAAGAACTGATGAGGATCTTCCAATGGAAGTCCATGAAACTTGCAATTCTACTGCTTTAGAGAAACTAATTGAGGCTTAAGCTCAAAGTTGTTTGCTCCAATTACAAGAATTGAGATGCTTCTTCCATAGAAGTCAAAAGTTGGTACAGTAAAGTCACCAAGCATCTTCCTTACATCTCCACCATTGTTGTTATTTTCAGCTGCCATCTCTACTTCTTTTTCAAAAATTTTTGGATCTCAGGAATGCTGCCAATGGTTCTAGCCTATGCCACGAAGATCCTAATCTCACGGACTCGGTCCGTGTATTAGATACCAAAGAGAATATACTCTGGCTGTCGTCCAATGACTACGTTGAACATCATGTAAACCGCTTATGGTTGTCAGGCACGCGGATCTTGGCTAAGCGAGTAACGAAGATAGTGGGTGATTGTCACGGGTCACCCCTTCATTCTGACTTAACTGAATTAAGTACAAGAGTATATTTTGGAGAAGAAGTACGTGTTAATTGAAAGAGAAACAATAGTATTTGCATTAATTCATGAAGAACAGCAGAGCTCCGCACCTTAATTTATGAGGAATAGAAACTTCACCATAGAAAATACATAAGTGCTATTTATACTAAACTAGTTACTAAGGATTACAGAAAATAAGTAACTAAGTGCAGATAGTGTAGAAATCCACTTCCGGGACCCACTTGGTGTGTGCTTGGACTGAGCATTGAAGCTTTCACATGCATAGGCAATTCTTGGAGTTAAACGCCAGCTTGGGTGCCAGCTTGGGCGTTTAATTCCAGTTCTGGTGCCAGTTCTGGCGTTTTACACCATAAAAGGGTCTTTGGTGGGCGTTTGAACGCCAGTTTGGGCCATTAAATCTCGGGCAAAGTATGGACTATTATACATTGATGAAAAGCCCAAGATGTCTAATTTCAAACGCAATTGAGAGCACGCTAATTGGGCTTCTTTATCTCCAGAAAATCCATTTCGAGTGCAGGAGGGTCAGAATCCAACAGCATCTGCAGTCCTTTTTCAGCCTCTGAATCAGATTTTTGCTCAGGTCCCTCAATTTCAGCCAGAAAATACCTGAAATCACAGAAAAACACACAAACTAGTAGCAAAATCTAGAAATGTGATTTTTGAATAAAAACTAATAAAAATATAATAAAAAGTAACTAAAACATACTAAAAACTATGTAAAAACAATGCCAAAAGGGTATAAATTATCCGCTCATCAGTTGCTTTTTCAGAATCATCCATGGACATATTTTGCTTGAGGCATGAATCCCACGAGTCCAACTTTTGATGGATGGTTGCTTGGAGCCGATCCATTGCTTCCTTGAGATGATCCTTTGACTCTTGTTCCTCTTCACTAACATAAGTAGGATCATATGGCTCTTGGATTGATGGACATGGATATTCTTCCATGGAGTGTTGTGATGGAAAGGTAAATTTATCATGTGGTTGGAAAGGAGGTTCACCAAAGCTTGGAGTTTGGAAGGTGTTTTAGTTGTTGGTAGAAGGTGGAAGTATACGGAACATAAGTTCTTGGATGGTAGAGGTGAAACTAGTTAGTGCGGTTTGGAGCTCTTCTTGCTCTTGAGGAATGATACCAAGTGTATCATCCATGGGAACTTGGTTTGAAGGGTAAAGATATTAGAGTGGTGGTGATTCAATGGTTGCTTGTTCATAATTATCACAAGGATATGCATAGGGGGAGTATAGATTAGGATTTTGTGGAGGCAATTGGTGGAAATAGGATGTGGATTGGGAAATGGTAGTTGGAATGATGGTATTTGAGGACTATATTGAGAGTATGGTGCATAGAATTATGGTGGTTGAGTGGAATAATCATGATAAGAACCATCATATCCATTGGAATGATATGCATTATAGGAGGGATTACCATCATAGTAGCTTGAATGAGGAGGTTGCCATGGTGATTGCTCATATGGATGTGGCTCCCTTCTCAAGTATTTATCTCTCCCATAATGTCAGCCATCATTCAAGTTTTCATCACCTACAACATAGTCATAACCATATCCAAAACCACAAGGACGAGAATTCATAGTAACAAATAAAAACAAAACTAATAGAGTCCTAAAACTAACAAAAACTAACAAACAAGCAAAAAACAAACATATTTACAATATTCACTCTTGGATTGAAGGACATGAATATTCTCCCATGGGAGGTTATGGTGGAAAGTGGTATTCATGTTGTGGTTGAAAATTTGTACACATTGGAGGTGGTTCATCTTGGTAATAGCATGGAGGGAGTGGCTCTTGAAAACATTGATGTTGGAGTGGTGGTGGCTCATATGGCTCATATGGTTATTGGAGTGGTGGATATGGATTAGGGTCATATGAAGGTGGTTGGTAAGAAGAGGCTTGTGAGTATGGTTGAGGGTTATGTTGTGGATATGGTTCATAGGCATATGGTGGTGGTTCTTAAAAGTCACAAGGAGATTCACCATAGCCATTGGATTGATGTGCATCATAGAATGGCTCTTGTTCATATTGTACTGGGGGAGGTTGTTGCCATGAAGATTGATCATATGCATATGACTCCTCCCACCTTAGATTTATCCCATCCTTGATACACATCCTCATTGTAGCTCCCATTTCCTACAACATAGTTATAATCACACTCATAGCCAAAGTGAGAATTCATAATGAAAGGAGAAAATAAGTGATAAAAGCTAATAAGAAGGAATGAAACAAAGTCTTAAAACTAGCAAAAACTAACAAGAAATCCAAAAATAAAGCTATTCACAATATTCACATATATACACTAACCAATAACATAACACCATTGCAATCCCCGGCAATGGCGCCATTTTGATGAACGGTATTCTTGACGGTTTAGAATTCACAAATGAAGTCTCGTTGCAAGTATAGTTTCTAAACCAAACAATAATCCTTTCATACAAAAATTTGTTTGTCACAAGTACAAACTTCTAAAATCTATAAACCGAAGTATTTAAACCTCGGGTCGTTCTCCCTAGGAATTGCAATAAAGTGTTCTTGTTATTGGTTATGAGGTATGTTTTGGGGTTTTTGAGATAAAAGACATGAAATGTAAATGGCAAAGGAAATAAACTAATAGCTTTCCAACGCAACTAGAACCGCATCATTTGGACCTCTGTAGCTCAAGTTATGGTCGATTAAGTGCAAAGAGGTCGGCTTAACAGCTTTTGCGATTCCTTCGTTTCTTCATGAGTTCTCCATTTTTACATGCTTTTTCTTCATTCTCTTGATCCAATCTTTGCCCCCTAAACCTGAAATCACTTAACAAACATATCAATGCACCTAATGGAATCAAGGTGAATTAAATTTAGCTATTTTAAGACCTAGAAAGCATGTTTTCACTCTTAAGCAAAATTAAAGGAGAAGTTATAAAACCATGCTATTTCATTGAATAAATGTGAGGAAAGGTTATCAAAATGCTCTAAATTCAACACAAGATAAACCCTACAAATAGGGTTTATCACACCCTTACTGATGTTAAATGCCAGTTCCTCTATCCTTTCGGGCATTGAACCCCCAGCAGGGGTATTGGTAGCACGTATCCCTACAACTTCGTACTATTGTACCAGAAAGTACACTAGGTCGTCTAAGTAATATCTGAGCAAGTTAGGGTCGATCCCACGAGGATTGTGGTTTGAAGTAAGCTATGGTTATCTTGCAGGTCTTAGTCAGGAAGATTAGAAGGTTGTTGAACTTTGATGATCATGAAACTATGAAAGCAAAAGGGGTAGAAAATACTTTATAAATTAAATAGAGTCAGTAATAGGAATAGGGTTAAGGATTGGTGTTGCGTTGTCTTTCTGAATTAACTCTGGTACTACTGTCTTCTTTGCTTGTGAATGATCTTCTTCTATGGCAGGCTATATGTGATTAAAGCCATTGCCCACAGTCATTGATCTCCTCTGCTCTAGATCAAATGCCATTGTCCGTGGTCATTTAATCTGACGGAGGGTGAAGCTCTAGCAGTTCATTCTCTTGGCGATCCTACTCAAAACGCCACAAATAAGGTCGAATCTTCCGAATCAGAGAGTGCTGCTTCTATGGATTCTAGCCTATACCATGGAGACCCTAATCTCCCCGAAAATTGGCTGAACTGGTGTCTCGAGAAGTTCCCAACGAAGTCGTGGATTAGCCATCCGAGAGATGTATAAACATAGTTGTTGGCTCGTGCTTTTCGGCCATATATTCACACAAACCCAAGTAGATGCGGGTGTTTGTCAGGCACGTTCTTCTTAATATGATGATCAGAGCTGATTGTCTGATCATCCTATTCACCACGATGAAGATCGAATATACATCTTAGAATTAATCAAACACGGATCGAAGAAGAAACAGTAATACTTTTATTAATTCATAGGACTTAGCAGGGCTCCTCCTCTCAACCTAGGAGGTTTAGAAACTCATACTGATGTAAAACACAAAGTAAAACTAAAAAATATGTTGAATGATAGAATGTTGTTCGAATGATTATGTAAAATACACTTTAAATACTAAACAGATGACTAGTAAGGGTAAAACAGTCTTTTTAGTGCTAAAATACACTTCTGGGGCCTACTTAGTGAGTGTTTGGGCTAAGCTTTGATGAGATCCACGTGCTATGAGGTCTCTGGGGCATGGAATGCCAGCTAGGGGGTCCTCTTTGGGCGTTTGTATGCTGGTCTCTGCTCTTTGGGCGCTGGATGCCTGGAAGGGGCAAGAAGCTGGCGTTGGACGCCAGTTTTGGGCTTTCTAATTCGAAGTAAAGTATGAACTATTATATATTGCTAGAAAGATCTGGAAGTCAGATTTCTATAGCCATTGAGAGCGCTCCATTTGGACTTCTTTAGCTCCAGAAAAGCTCTTCTGAATTTAAGGAGGTCAGATCCGGATAACATCTGCAGTGCTTTCTCTGTCTCTGAATCAGACTTCTACTCCAGCTCCTCAATTTCATCCAGAAAATACCTAAAATTACACAAAAATATAAAATCTCATAGTAGAATCCAAAAATATGAATTTAACACTAAAACCTATAAAAACTTAATAAAAACTAAACAAAACATACTAAAAACTATATGAAAATGATGCTAGAAAGCGTATAAAATATCTGCTCATCAGGTATCCTTGCTAGCATTCAATGCTAGCTCCCCTGGCTGTCTGGGCATTGAACGCCCAGTGAGGGGTTCCTCACTGGCGTTCAACACCAGAGTTCCTACCTGTTTGGGCATTGAACACCCAGCCAGTGCTCCCTGGCTGGCATTCAACGCCAGCTCTGCTGCCAGGATGGGCGTTGAACGCCCAGTGATGGCTTCCTCACTGGCATTCAGCGCCAGGCTTGCTGCCAGGTTGGGCGTTGAACGCCCAGTGAGATCATCCTCACTGGCGTTCAATGCCTTCCCAGTCTCTCTAGATTCGGCCTCTACCTCAGTGGAAGGTATCAGATTTAAACTTAAGCCAAGATCATACAGGGGTTTGTCAAAAATGATCTTTCCAGTAGTCCATAGGATCTGAAAGTTCCCTGGATCTGGCATCTTCCTTGGTAGCTCATTCTGAATTAGGATACTGTACTTCTCAGTAAGTACCTCTATTTCATCTCCCCTTAGGTCCTTCTTTTCAAAAGGAATATCTTTTAGACAGGCCGTATAGGGGGTTCGTTTTTTCCAATACCTTTGCAACAGAGATATTGACTTGCAGCTCCTTAAGGGCTACTAGGAAATGAGCCAACTGCTCATCTGCCGGTTCTTTTTGCACGCCTAGGAAAGATGGCTTTTGAGGCTCTTTCACCTCTGCAAGGACGTGCTCTGTGGGAGTCATAGGCTTCCCTTGCACGCCTAGAGAAGAAACTTGAGGTTCCTTCTCCTCTATAGGGGCGTGCAACAATGTGCTTCCAGCCTTTTCTTGAGTACTTTCTTTATTTAGTTCCTCAACAGTGTGTACCATCTGAGGCTCAGCCTCCTTGGTACTAATGAGGGACAAACACTCTTCTTGTGGATTCGCTTCTATGCCTCTGAGAAAAGTGTTAGGGTGTCTCTGCAATTTTTGAGGAAGGTTCCTCTGAATGACTGCATTGTACTCCTTCGTAAGAGCTACTGTCTCTATCTCTCTCCAATCCTTCTTATGACTCAAAATATCCTTCATAAACTCAGCATAAGAAGGTATCTGTTCAAGATCCTCCACAAAAGGGATCTTGATCTCTAATGTTCTGAGATAATCCGCAAAGCGGACAAATTGTTTATCTTTTTCCTCTTGATGGAGCTTCTGAAGAAATGGCATTTTAGCCTTATACTCATCAACTTTGGTTGATGAAGGCTGAGTGCCATGTGTGTTGGAAGGGGGGTTAGTAGCTTGTTTAGGAGGGTTATTATCAGTCTGTGGCTGACCTCCTTTGCTTGGGCGTTCAACGCCCATCCTGCTGCCCCCTCTCTGGCGTTCAATGCCAGGGACACTGCCCCCTCAAGGGTGCTGCCTCCTTGGGCGTTTGAATGCCCAATCTCTGCCCTTTCCTAGCGTTCAACACCAGGAGTGATACCTCCCTGAGCGTTTAAACTCCCAGAGTTATCTTGTGCAGAGACCTGGTTATCCTCTGCCAGTTGCTC